>NW_017306556.1:198291-202198 GCF_000935625.1 Nanorana parkeri
CTGCCCCCCCCCCCCCCCCCCATTCCTAATACCAGTTTTTATTTTTTTTTTTTTTTTATATGGATCTGCTATACATCCCATATATCAGTTACAAATCATGTAGAGAACATGAAGTTTAAAGCAAGATCTTCAAAAGTTATTGCATTACATTCAAATACTACTTACGTTGTCATGTCTTGTGACCTTAGCTGGCCAGAAAAGGGTGAAAAACCCCCCGTGACTTGAAAGGGCAATGTGACAAGGCTTTTTAATGTTACCTTAAGATGAAATAAACTTTCCCATCCATCCACCTACTTACTGGAAAATGTGTAACAGAGCTGATCCTTTCCTTTGATTGAGAAATTGAACACTGTTTGAGTGTGCTGGGTCCAGTCACATTGCAGGGGATCCTGGTGTTTGTTGCATCCCTAAAACATGCTACCTCATCAACAAGAAACATTAGGGGGGAATTTATCAAAACTGGAGCAGACAGAATCTGGAGCAGTTGCCCATGGCAGCCAATCAGCTTCTCTCTTTCATTTTTAAAGCTTAACTGAACAAACTGAATAGAGAAGCTGATTGGTTGCCATGGGCAACTGCTCAAGATTTTGTCTGCTCCAGTTTTGATAAATCCCCCCAACTGTATGTTTTAATTATCTTTATGGTATAAGATATATCAAAATGTACAGACCTCCTAAAGTAATAATTCAAATTAGTAGAATTTTTTGTCTAAAATATCACCCAACAACCCAAGTAAGAGATTGTCAAGATAAGGCACATGAGAATCACAAGACTATACTTAAATTAAAGTTATTTCTTTAGACAAACCCGTTATAAATTGTTTTGTAGCTTCCTATAGCCACCAATAAGATTTCCCCTTCCATTTATTGAATGCATCCTGTCCTGTGCGGAGAGCAGAGCTGGGGGAAGGACCCAGCAAGCCCACAAACTACAGATTGACTGCAAGAAACTAGACGTGTGCGATTTGTTTCGTTCCGAAACGAATTTCGGACGAAATTTCAGAGATTCGCATGTATTCGAATTCCGAATTACAGATATAACGAATGCAAACGAATCCGAATTTCTAATTCCGAAATTAGTTAGCGGTAGTCTGTACGAAATTTCGTTCGTTGGACGAAATTTGGATGCAGCAAAATGACATTTGAGGGGGGAAAAAAACAATTTTTTCCTCAAATGTCACTTTGCTGCAACGAACGAACGAAACGAACATTCGTACAGACTACCGCTAACGAATTTAGTCCGACTCTCGAAACTAATTTATTTTCGGACCCGAATCCCCGAAAAACTAAATAACGCAAAATCCGAATTAAAACGGAACAAATTTGTTGCTGGTGCACATGTCTACAAGAAACTACAGGGGGTGGATACAGGACCAATCACCCTGCACAAGAAGAGAGAGCAGCAGTGACCGGCCTTTATTACAGGAAGCTCCTGGACAAAGGCAACATTTTACACTGGATTATTGCACAGATCTGGAAGAAATACACAAAGCACTCCAAGATGCAAGTAATACACATGGCTCTTGTATTTAGAAAATATTTGCCTGGAGCTCAGTTTTATGATTTATCTTAAAAAGAAATCAAATACATTTTTGGTAAAAATTTCTTTCATAAATAATAAAGAAGATTTTACCAATAATCTACGAAGGGGCCTTTTGGTAAAAGAAGAAGAGGGTATGCGTTACTGCATAGGTAGTAATTGCAAAAACAATACTGGAATTTAAACAAAGTCAGGGCGGTTTTTCTACAACAAATAATATCAAAGTAACCAAATGTTAAAGTAATATTCTATACCAGGCAACAAACTGGCAACATTTACCCTGCCTTCCCCTGGACCAAAGCTGCATGAGTTGTCAAAGGCTGAACTTTTTTTTAATGGTGATACCTGTGTAACTGATGATTTATATACAATCTTATTACAGAACATTTAAGACACTTGACTTGCTAAATTTTTGAATAAGAATGCATTCTGTGTATAATTGACAAAGCAAGACTGTCCCATCTATGCCAGTTAAGAGGGAGAGGTTATGATTATGCTACTAAAGCAGGGTACACAAAGTACAGATTTCGGCAGGTTCCTGATGATTCATCTGCTGTTGGCACCCTTCTACCTCACATCCCTTGATAGGCTGATCAAAGGAGCTGGCTGGAAAATCTTTAGCCGAACAGAGCCTGCAGCTAATCAGCAATCAGCGGTTTCTGTCAGATTATTTAGAAAACAGCAGGGATTTCCCCAATAAATGCTAGTAAGCGTTGATAGAGGAACCGGTTATATTTTCTCCGTTCAGCCCTCAGGTTGAACGAAAAAAGAAAAAAAAAATGACACGTGTATACCCAACTTCAGTGTCTATATCTACAGCGTAATCCAACCTCCCTACCGTTCAGGTCTATTTACAGTATATTTGAATGGCATTTTTATTGGCCTGACAATTGCTGCAAAACTATATTTTAAAAATAACAATCAAATACAAAACAATAAATATTAAGATAATATATAAAAATACTGTACAACCCTTTCAAATATTTTTAATTAAGGTTTTGTGCATACCAAATGTTTGTGAATGTCACTAGTAGCTTGTACTAGTTTTTCATTCTTTTTTGATGTACATATCACTGTAATATCCAAAATTATTAGGAAAGCCATTGTGAAAGAAATGTGGTCAGAGACTATTTTCTTAGCTAGAGACTATACACTGTGAATGTTCCCTTTGCTTAGTAAAAAGGAGAAGCTGTGTACAATTTGAACACTCAATCACGTGTAAGGGAAATGAAAAAAAAACAGGACTTTTTCTTGCACATGATTGGATGTGAACACATCGTTACCTTTTTTACTAAGCTTGGTAAACATTCGTTTTCCAAAGTATTACTTTAGTAAATCAACCCCGGTGACTTTCAGATGTTAAATTCCTACATAGCTACACAAAACATGTAAAGCAACTAGACACTGATTGACACAACTTATAGCACAAATTGGTTTACATAAAAAAGCCATCAATATGCATTTAGACATGTATACTCAAAAGCTGCCATACTCTAACAGAAATGAATATATTTCTACATGGTTTTAGCATCTGTGTATGTATTAGCTTACACTGGCAGCTATTTCAAACTATCAAAGGCTAACCCAAAATGGCCAGGGGTTTGCAACAGATGCAACCTACTGAGTTTCACCTTAGAGTTAGTATTATGCGTGTATTAAGGTAATAGACCAAGTGAAACACAAGCACTGCTATGTTAAGATGGTATTGAATTTAGAGATGTCCCATCATGTTGGATCAGGGTAATTAATTTTTCTCAAATTAAGTGAACTTATCTTTTCACAGTACAAGCCCGGGAGATAGAGGATGTAACATATTTAGCAATCTTAGCATTGATTAGCACAGCTCTCATAACTGTCATTCTCATTAGCACAGCTCTCATAACAGGTGCAGTGGTTCCCAACCTTTTTGGAATTGTGTATCCCTTGGTAGCCAATTTCTATAAATTGAACCCCTAAACATCCTGGCAGGTACCCCTGGGGGTATGTGTACCTCAGGATGGTAAACTGTTCTAGATAGATGTGTTCGATAGGCAGTCTTAAGAGAGCTGACTACAATGTCCCTCAGTGAGAAAATTCACCCCGAGCCAGACTCGGGATTACCGCCAGGGAGGTTAATGGATAGGAAATTACACATTTTATATCAAATTTATTAAACTCCTGTATGTCATTGACAGCTCTTTCATATATTGCAAATTATGTTTTCAGCTTATGCCATATATAAAGCAGTTACATCAATGCTGCCAACATTTGAACATAATTTCCAGAGAACACTATAGCTATATATATGTTTATATTTTAAAACGCTGTGCAAACTCTTGGCGCTATATAAATCCTGTATAATTAAATATATATACAGTATATATATATA
>NW_017306556.1:202577-207587 GCF_000935625.1 Nanorana parkeri
ATATATAAAGAGAGAGAACATTTGAATGGTTATTTTACATTTTAAATGCTCTTTTGTCAATAAAGTAAGCTAAAAAATAAATATCAATCCACAATAAGCAATTAATGTGAAATGCTAAAGTGATGGGATGATGATTCAACGTTGGAAAATTGAAAACTGGGAACAGTGAAGAAAACTCATCAGTGTCAAATTTTGAAATGCTAGGGCTTTCCCTGGAAATTACAGACAGTTGGCAACAACATACCACTATACAGTAAGCAACATGCAGGGAGCCATTAACCATTTTGCAAGCAACATGGTCCCAACATAACTTTAAAATGTTCACAATATAACGTGCTTGAATTCAGCTTTTTTATATGGGTTCATTTGTGACTTGTAACCAGTGGCTCCTTAATTGCCATGTAACAAGAACCCCCGTTGTGATCTGCCAGTAAACTGCAATGACAAGTAAAGAGCCCTGATAAAGTTTGTGCTATATCATGAAATGCTTACAAATGCAACAAGCTGACACAACTCCATGCATGCATTATCTTTGACGGAGGAACAGAACAATGGACCTAATACCTCAAATCTCTGGTTGCTGACTTTCTTTCCCTTTTTATTCCATACAATTTTCGGTCTGGGGTCTCCTGTAGCTTGACAGATAAAGGATGCAACTCCCCCTGATACTCCTGTTTGATCAACAGGGCTTCTTGTAAACCTTGGTGGTGCTAGGAAAAGAAGGACAAAAATAGCCTATTATTATTCACAGATTTAAAAAAAAAATTGCAGAACTGATTTAAAGTGTTAAAAGCAATTTTGGCATTTTGAGATTTAAATATTCAACAAAGGTACATCAACAACATATTGTATAGGATGTGTAACTATTTTCCCCTTGTCCAATCACATATCTAACAGTAACAAATTGCTTTGATTTCTCCAGCCAAATGACTGAAGTCAATTAGTCAGACACTTTTTTTCCTCCAATTTTACTGACATGAACTGAGGAAAAAGGAGAATAGTGTGAAGTATTAATTTGACATGTGTCCCAAGTAATTCATGAAGCATGACATGCTATAAAAAACACTTAAGTAGTGCAGTCACATCACAGTCAGAATGTCACACACAACATTAGAATGAGAGGACGGAAGAAACACACACGCTGCTATAGCATTTTGTCATTCACTGCATGCAGCTGTTAGTAATGTCTAGAGTGCAGTCTATTGTATTTCACAGTAACAACTGGCTACAGACGAATGGATCAATCTTCTGAGGGATATTGTATCCTTAAGAGAGATCAAGTGTTTGTTTACTAAAATAGTGGTCTATAAGGCACTTGAAAATGGGAGCAGCAATTGAGTAGCCAGTAAAACAACCGTGAGCAGACAAACTATGTTCTAGCTTGTCATGAACTTTAACAAAACATGGAAAGCTTTTAATGCAGACCATAAGTAATGCTTACAGTCTGAGTCATTTTCAATCAAAAACTGATCTACTATGTGCCAGTTATTGCTAGTCAGTTGGCAATGCACACATTAAATGGATCTTTGCTTTGTTTTCTGTATGCAATCAAATGGAATTGCCTACATAAATGTCCCCCTCACCTTCTCCGTTCAACTTTGATTTTAAGAAGACCTCCAGGAAAAGGGGAAACAGTTTCTTTTTACCATTAGTGCAGGATGTCTGCACTTCCTGTAGATCCCATTCAACATCAGGAGAAACCAGGCACATTGTGCAGTGTTTGCCTGACAAATTAGACACAATGGTGCTCACAGAGAATTGTTGAATATATTGTAAATCGCCATGCTCGCATCAAGGAATACCTGCACAGAGATTATAAATGCATAAAAGCCCATGCTATAGTGCAGTGTGCCCCTCTATAGAGACCACTAATTTCTACTTGGTGTGCAATGAAAAGTAGGTTTAATAGAAAATCCACCCATGTAGACAACGTAAACATATTAAAATATTTAAACATTAAAGAAGAACTATGGCCTTCCATTAAAAAATATGTGCTGCAGCACTAAGAGGGACTCGGAGAAGTAAAAATATACCCTTGCAGTGCCCACCACCCCCCACTACAAGGGTTAACTGCTTGTTTTTCTCTTAGGGCTGGAATATCTCTCCCCTCCGGCGGTGAAATTTCCCTCGGCGCCCTCATACTTGCATTAGATGTGATGATGTCACAGGTCCTTAGGTCGCCGGAATCAGTGGGAGAAGAGGCTGCGAGAACTGGTCTAGCAGACAGACAGGACTAAGGATTAGGTGAGTACTGTAAATCTTCTTTATTTTAGCCGCTACAACTAAATGAGCAATTAACCATTGCAGTGCTGGGGTAACCCCACTGTAAGGGCTATTTTTTAAAATGTCCGGAGTTCCTTTTTAATTCTAGATATATCTGCCTTTCCATTTCTCTTAGTCTACCTGCAAAGTTCCACAAATACCTGTTGATCCAGTAAGTGAAGTCCACCTAATGCAGCTTCCTGTGATGGTGTGGCAACAAAGCTGCACTGCTTCATGTCAGCTGTGGGGGGGTTGCGGGAAAAATAAAGGAGGATCAGGGGTGTGGAAATTTTTGAAAAAAATACTAAAGCGGGGGCCAAATCTACTTGTCCTTCATAACAATCTACTTGTCCTTCATAACAATCTACTTGTCCCAATAAAAAAAAGTTTGAATTAAAACTAGGGATGCACCAATACCAGTTTTTGGGTATAGAGTACGAGTACCGATATTTTGCTTTAGGTACTCACCGAGTATCGGTGCTTCCTTTTGCATGGAGCAGGCTTCCCGGGCAATCAGGAAGCCGGGCAGCGGGTAATGAGATGCTACCCGGCTTCCTGACTGCCAGGGAAGCCGACTCCATGTTGTTTGGCCGGCTTGATTGTGAACCCAGCCAATCAGCAAGGAGCTGGCTTCCTGGCCAATCAGGAAACTGGGATGCTGGTTATTAGTCGCTGCCCCGCTTCCTGATTGCACGGGAAGCTGGCTCCATGTTCACCCTACGGCACTGCGGTCAGAGGAAACCTTCCTCTAACCAGAAGTTCCGGTATTGGAGAAGGTATCGAGCATTTGGGCGAAGTGATCAGATCACTTGAAAACGAGCGGCGGCTCCACACTGTACACTTAGCTCTGCTTGTCCGGAGCGGGGCTAAGTGTACAAAAAAACTACTCGCCCGGCGCCCGAAACTGCATGTCCCGGGCGTCGGGTGATAGGAATTCCACACCCCTGAGGATTTGGCTCACTCAGGGGAGTATAGGAAGTTTATGTTTTGTGTTTACTTGTGCATCACATAGTAACTGGATTTGGCACCTGTTCAGACTGTCATACAGGAGCCTTTAGTTGTTATTTAAATATTGTATTATAAAATGTGAATGCTTTAGGGCTACAACAACTAATCGATTATAATCGATTATTGAAAAAGTTGTCAACTTTTTCAATCATTGATTAATCGGCTTCCAATTGGTTGGCCCTGTTCACGGCTTCACACACGCTGCGCACCACACCTCCTCCATACCCCACGCTCGCCGCTGCCAGATCTGCCCGCATCCACGCTCCACATGCCGCACCTCCTCACGCTCACCGCCCGCCCAAATCCACGATCGGCACAGGGACGCGGGGAGAAGAATTGAGGAGCAGGTGTGGGGGGATGACGGCCGCCTATAGACAGGCCCGATCTCAGAAACAAGTTGCTGGAAGACAGCTCAGGTAAGCCTGGGGGAACCACATGGTGCTCTATAATGTATTGCTGGGATTTGTATTCCTCTATATCTGATGGTACATTGAGGACTACAAATCAAGGAATAATACATTATACAGTGCAATGCGGAATACCACCAGCTATAGAGGAGTACAACAAATCCCAGCAATAATACATTATACAGTGATGCAATGCTGAATAAATCACAAAGATGAAAAAGCGCCACTCCTGTGAGACCTTTACTCACGTTGCTGGTGTCAGCATACAGCGTGTCAGCTCGTTTGGAGATGTCGGAGAGCAGTCTAATAGCTGTCAGGGGTGATTGTTTAAACACCGCGGTCTCAGCTGGCCAGGCTGAGCCGCGGCTGTGTGGGTATAAGGTAATGTCAACTGCCGGACCGTTCGGGGACCAAAGGAGTCGATCCGCGTGTGTCTCGGGTATGTCAAAAACCGAGGCGAATGGAAGAGATGGACAGGGGCAGTGTCCAATGCTGACGGCTACGCGTTTCGAGGCTCTGCCTCTTTGTCAAGCCTGAGTGGGGAATATAATAGAGATGGCGGGATATCATGCCTGTGTTTAAATGTGACAGCTGGGAGGAGTCAAACGTTTTCTGTACTGGATGTGATTGGTGGGGGAGTCGAGTCACAGTGTACACTCCCATTTTAGGGGCGTGCTTGAGCATGGATCGTGCCGAGCACGTATATCATAACGATACGGTGATGGGAGAGAAGAAGGGGCGGCATATCTACAGCATTTTCGATCTAAGTGTGTGGCTACAGAATGAGCATCTATTTAAGGACTATATTTGGGTTGGTACATCCATAAGGGCAAAGGGTTATTATTATACCTATGCTCTTGTGTGTAAACTTGTCATCAGTACATATACCTGTGATCTAAAAGAAGTACATATTAAAAACTAGTTTATTTAAAACATATGGTTAAAAAACAATAGGAGGAAATATCAAAGACAAAAGATTAAAAAGGATTAAAAGGTTAAAAAGTTAAAAATGGATACACGCACAATTTAGCCAGCAAGTATTACAAGATGGTGCTGACCTCAATCTCCTCATTAAGACCTATAGGTACCAGGGAATTTAATTTAAAAATCCAAAAGGTCTCACGGCTGCAGAGACGATGAAACCGCTCAGAAACCGATAACTCTGTGGAAATGTGTTCGATTGCGAACACCCGGAGATCTTGGATACGTTTGTGGTGCTTAAGGGTAAAATGCCGGGGAACGCTGTGATCAAAGTCTCCTTTCTCTATTAGGCGTCTATGCTCGCCTATCCTAGTACGTAGGGGGCGTATTGTGCGACCGACATATATTAGTC
>NW_017306556.1:208089-208854 GCF_000935625.1 Nanorana parkeri
CAAGGGAAGTGTGGGTGACATTGGAGTTGATAAGGCACTCAAAATCAGAAGTCAATGAAGAGTTAAGATCTACCAATTCATATAGAGTGTTGAGGACATCACCATCTTGTTCATCAAGAATATCTAACAGGGTATTATAATTTGGGCTACTAGGGCTAGTCGCATCACTAAAAGTGGTTGCTTTATTGGTATAGTGTCTCCTTAAGGTGAGTAATCTAATAAATTTATTGAGATCCTTGAATAGGGTGAAAGAATCCGGTCTGGCGTCTTGGGCAAAGTTCAGACCTTTTTTGAGTAGGGATGTTTCACTTTGGTTAAGTATGTGGTCAGAGAGATTGAATATTTTTATTGTCGATGGTCCTGTAAATTGAGTTCTTTTTTTGGAATTTTGGCTATATTTTCCTCCTCTATTTCCTCTTCTCGTACTTTTCTTTTTATTTTTGGAGGGTGAATGGGTCCCAGGTCTAAAAAATGAATTATCGAGTATCATGGTGGAAGGGGTGTGGTGGTGGTCTTTAGAGGGAGTTTCAGGGACCATCGGAGCTTCTATATTCTGAGTGCGCACTGTTGTTAAACCCGATATGGATGTATTGCTGGTTATAGTGTTAGTGGCCAAGGTGGGAATAGAAATTAACCAGAGACATTCTGGATTATAATTTGAATAGAGTCTTCCAGTGGAAACACAATCCCAAAAAAATTCACATGTCCAAGCCAGTCCCCCTTCCATCCATACATCCCATACCCACGACAAGAATAATGGGTCTC
>NW_017306556.1:214156-260843 GCF_000935625.1 Nanorana parkeri
TACCCATTAGTGAGTGCGCTCTAGCCTTTTTGTTGTATTTTATGCAATGCTGAATACCACTCGCTAGAGAGGACTACAACACCTAGCAATACTACATTATACAACACAATGCAGAATACCACCAGCTATAGAGGACTACAAAACCCAGCAATAGTACATTATAAAGCGCAATGCAGAATACCGCCAGCTATAAAGTACTATTGCTGGGATTTGTTGTATTCCTCTATAGCTGGTGGTATTCTGCATTGTGCTGTATAATGTACTATTGCTGGGTTTTGTAGTCCTCTATAGACGATGCCATTCTGCATTCATTGCTGTATAATTTTACACTTTTCATTTCACTATATTGCACACCACACTTTGTTCTTTCTTTTTTACTTCCACCGCTCCAAGCTTGCTCCTGTGATGGACTACAATCTCAATACAAACTAGTAGTCCCATCCCTGGAGCCATTTTTTAAAATGTATTTTATTTTTTTATTTTTTATCCGATTAACCGATTAATCGACTAACTAATCGATTTTGAAAATAATCGTTAGCTGCAGCTCAAGAATGCTTTATTTCATTTACTTTATTAACATTTTAAAACTGCACATTTCTTGACTTTCTGCCATGGTAATGTACAGCTATAGCATCCATTCAGATTACCTTCTGCTCTACTAGCCTGTCAGCCACAATTGCGGGTCAATAGGTTCACAGTAAGCACTCTTTCTTTCAGCTATTCTATTTGTTCTCAAGGGGCACAATCATATCTGCTATTTCTCCAATAAAATCAAATTGTTTGTACTTTTCCTGGCAAAAAGCTAACCAATCATCGATCAAAGTATTCTTGTCTCAAGTGTTACAGTGTGTGGTTGGATTGGTTTAAAATTTAGAGATTTCAAGGAGATGGTTAAGATAATGTACTTTAAGGCAGTGAGAACATGATAAACACTCAACAGCATTCAAACACACTAATTTATTTATAAGCAACTATACTGCATGTTCCCAAAGGCTTATTACGGTACATGTATGATATAGCCAACAGTAGTCATACAAACTCTAGAAATAGCAGTAATCACAATGCTGTAAAAACCAAAGAATAAATGAAAGTGTGGATGCTCAAGAAATACTAGTACAGAGATAGCAGGATGGGAAAAGGAAAACTGCTTAAGCTTTACATAATATCTACATACAACAAACCTATCCTAAACCTGGGCTAGTCAAACTAAGTATATTATGAAAAAAAATCACTGGTTACCTTTGAAAAAAGCATGTCAAAACCTTCAGTAAAACCAAACACATAGACAGCTGAGTTTACTACAATTCTTGACTTTCCCCCATTTTTATCATGTGTCTTTTATCATAAAAGGTCGCTTCATTGACTCATAAAATGACCCAGAAAGTAAGAGTGGGGCCTAGATTGATTTCTACAAAATTCAAGGATGCCATAAAATGTCAGCAGTCTATACTTCTGCATCTACTGATGGTTTTTATATTTTCATATTTTAGCCCTAAATGAATGTACAGGTAGCTCATAGAAGTCTATAAAGAATGTAAACAAAGCCGTCAAGCAGGACTACTCGAAACTGTCCAGCATTTAAAAAAAAACTAAAACATACCTACAGGTATAAAGGAAGTAAAGTTGTTTTTAAAAATGCTGATTGGCAGGCTTTATATGACAGATGAGACTGTGTAAAGGTGCCCATACACTGCTCGATTCTCGTACGAGAATCGCGGGAAATCCCGCGATCGTACGAGAATCGAACAGTGTGAACGAAGATTTGCGAACGTTTCTACTGTACGGTCGCACGTCTTTTGTCTAAGGAGCATGTTAGAAAACCAGCCGAGAATCGTACGATTCTCGGCTGGTTTGAACAGTGCTCGGGAGACAAATGCCGAACGGGCCGGTGTGCGCACGCGCACACTGCCCGTTCAGCATTGCGGTCATCGGAAGCCCGCCCCTCAGGGGGGCGGGCTTGCGATGATCGAGAGTGCGATCTGCCTGTCCAAGATAGGCAGATCATACTTTTTTTAATCACTTTACAACCATCGCAAGACTAAGGTCTTGCGATGGTTGTACAGTGTATGGCCACCTTAAGTCTTTTCTGCCATAAAAGCTTCTTGCTGCAATTCAGCAATTTTTTTTACTGTGTACTGAACCACGCAGCTCAGTGCACAGACCTGGCATGCCGAGAGAGAAGTAAATCGCATGTGCATGCAGGGTCCATTTTTATTTTATTATCATTTAAATGCTTTACTTCCGCTTTAACCAGACCAGGTCGGAATTTCCCCCCAAAAAAGGGCCCGGCAATCTACTGTACCTTATTAAGAAACATCAATGGATAGCTAATCATTTTCAAAATTATTACATCATTTAAGCAGCACTATACAATTGCTGGGAACCTGTTCCGAGCATTGCTTATAGGGTCTATACACATAAATGTTTTGGGGTTTTTTCTGCATCTTTACAGCCAGAGCTGAGCACTGACTTGTGTTAAAATGCACAGGAGACTACATTCACCTGTATGCTGTGTGCCGTCTGTAAAGATAATACATTTCTGTTGAGTTCTGCAGCAAAGTTCAGCCATCATCCTGCATCCAGTATAGACAGTTTTCCCACTACCCCACTGTTCTTGCTGACATAGCTGCCCTTCTATGTGAAGCCAAACCTTGCTCTTTATCAAGGCCAAAATAAAGCTTCATCAAGGTAACCTGCTTAGTCGTTAGGATAAAATTAGCTAACAAGCCCAACTACTTCTCTCTATACCCCCAGCACTGGCTGACACAAATGTCTGCAGTAATAAATCTTGCTGACTCCGTTGCTCACATCCAGACCACAGCTGCTAGGATCTCTCGTGGAAACACAATTACTACTGTCATGAGTTTGCCTATTAACATAAGGGCATTCCTAAATGTGAACTAGCAACTATTTATAACTTCCCCAAACACAGTGTAGCATGCGAGCCAACAAAAACTTGAACGCACACTTCATTAAACAGGGCCTGACATTAACGTGGGAAAGTTCCCAAGAAGTGAATGGCATCACTAAGGATGCAATGGTACTGACAGGCCAACATGACAAGCAATGACAACCTCCCAGTGCTCTCCAACGTCTTCCGATTTCTAGAGATGTGTGCCTTATAATGAGGCCTGAATAAAACAAAAATCATAAAGGAGATTTTTCAGTTTTATTTTCATAGAACAGCGTGCCTTACAGCAGGGAATATAAATGATAAAAATAATCTCTATTAATTCTTATAAGCAGAAATAATACTTTTAATCATTACAAATGACTATAATTGCTATCACACTGTTTTATGCTGCCTCATCTTTGACAGCAAGAACACCAGTGTTTAGCAACGGCTCATGATACGAGGGCACTTAACGTGATTTGAGAGCAAATGTAAAAATATGTGGGTCACTATTTCAGTTAAAGTAATAATTATTAATTGAATCTTACCATCAAGTCATTCCAGGACTTGAGGAGTGGAGGAGGTGTGAATATGACAACATTTCACAAAAGCTTTCCTGAATTATATGGATTTAAAGGATAAGTTTATTCTACTTTGCAAAGATTAGCTAATCACGTGCAAGGAAAATATAAAACAAACCATCACTTTTGGTAGCACATGATTGGATGATGGGAGTTGGCATTGCTTTACCTCATTTCCTAAACTAAAGGTGGCCATACACTCTACAACCATCGCAAGACTTTAGTCTTGCGATGGTTGTAAAGGGATTTAAAAAACGTACGATCTGCCTATCTTGGACAGGCAGATCGCACTCTCGATCATCGCAAGCTCACCCCCCTGAGGGGCGGGCTTCCGATGACCGCAATGCTGAACGGGCAGTGTGCGCGTGCGCACACCGGCCCGTTCAGCATTTATCTTCCGAGCACCGTTCTAACCAGCCGAGAATCGTACGATTCCCGGCTGGTTTTCGAACATGATGGTTCGACAGAAGTCGTGCGACCGTACAGTAGAAACGGTCTCCGTTCACACTGCTCGATTATCGTACGAAAAACCGATCGCATACGATTATCGTACGATAATCGTGCAGTGTATGGGCACCTTAAAGGTAAACTTGCCTTGCAAAATGGAAATGCCCTTGAAGAGAGAACAGCCTTTTTACCTTTAGTAAATGCACCCCCACAGACTTGAAAGGAGTACACTATCAGGGTTACAGCAGCAGCAGCATTGCTTGTTTAAAAACACTGGTCAAAATACACTTGCACTAATCTGGACATGAAGGAGAAACATCACAGTGATTATGTCATTCATCTGCTCACTCTGCTCTCTTCTCTTGTCTGCATGATCCCTTTCAACAAAACACTCAGGAATATACACTGGTTGCATTTAAAAGAGCATTTCATGATTAGTAATAAATATATCACTGTTTCTAATATGCATCTTGAGTACAACTTACAGAACTGTTTTTGGTTTGGATTTGCCTGTAAGGAAAACTATAACACTTTTTTTTATGTTTTAAAACAATTGTTTTATATAGTTTTAAACGAAAGGTATACAATCTCATTTTACAATTTAACTTTTAACCTTTTGCCTATCACTGATGGAGTCATATGTTGGTGGCGCTTTGGGTCTTTAAACATACCCCCGGCTGCTATAGCAGTGATATGTCTCGCCACCAAGTGACGAGACAGCATGGAGGCGGCTTTCTGGCCAGTCAGGGAGTCGGGTGCCGTGTAATGACTTCCTGATTGGTCGTGAAGCTGGCCAATCAGGATGCCGGGCAAACCGTCATTACACGAGGCCCTGCTTCCTGATTGGCCGAGAAGCCGGCCAAAAGATGGAGGCCGGCCAAAAGATATGCAATATTTCATATTTCCATGACTAAAATATTTTTGTTTTGCCCTGACCATAATAAATAAGTAAAAAAAATATGTAGAGCACTTCTATAAAATTCATTGAATTGATTATATTGCTGCAATATGAGAATTATAAAAACAAATAGTGTGAACAGGAACGCACTACTTTGCAATGGTTGGCAAGAGTGGAACAAATGCTAGTATGGACATCACAACTGTGAAAAATGCAATGGCCTTTGTGGGATTAAAGGAGAACTATGGGGAGAGTGAATTACACTGATCCCCATAGTTAGAGCTGACATGTGACACTGAAACTGTCACAGGTTGGCTCTATTGATCGGGAAGTGAGCAAAACCATACCGCCACTCACTGACTTCCTGATCCTCTCCCTGCAGAGAGTGATGACTGTCAGTCACTGCTCCCCACATGGATTCCCCCCTCCCCTTTCCGATCCTCCAGCTCTGAGTGGAGGGACGGACATGGAAGGGGGCAAGCACAGCTGGCTCTGCCTCTAGATAGGAAGAGTTCTCTGTCAATCAGCCAGCGGGGTGGATCTTGACAGTATTGTCCAGATCTGTCCCGGCTGCGGCGCTCTCAGCATATATACTGAGTTTTGGGTCATGGGAGGCTAAAAAGGTTACCCCATAGTTCTCTTTTATGTTCACTTATTGGGGGGGGGTTGGGGGGATTCATAAAAACTGGAGCACACAGAATCTAGAGCAGTTGCCTATGGCAATCAATCAGCTTCTCTCTTTTATTTGCAAAGCTTAAGTGAACAAGCTGAGGAGAGAAGCTGATTTTCTCCAGTTTGCATTAAATCCCCCCTCCATTATGCAATGAAACCCTCTGCTTTCATTGGCAGACACAATTCAATAGAAAATAATTTAAGAAATGTACAGCATATGTTGAAAAGAGTCCTGTCTAGAGAAGACATTGCCTTATATAATTTACTGAACAAAGCTGCATGACAATGCCACCTTAACTTTCCTTGTGTGAACTCGTCATTTGAAAGGATATTCATTTGCCCCATTATTTGCTAACTTGCTTGTAAGTCCTAATTTTACCACATCAGCTGCAAAGCATGCAAATCAGGTGAAAGTCATGATTTCTGCTTAGCTCTAACCTGCACTTACATAGTACCTAAGAATTGGTTTGTGCAAGACTGATAATTTGCTCCTTGCATGTAAAAGGGACTGCTAGTCCACACATGACACAGCTTGTTATAATCATTTCAGATGAGGGAAGTGTGAACATATTCTGAGAAATGTTTAAACACTGTTTGCTATTGTAGACACCACTGTAAAGATAATTAAAATTATTAAAGCAAGCTCAGAATGTGGAATTAAAAAGAAGCACATTGGTAAAAAGACTGCAGTATGGATCTGTAACAACACCTTTAACAATGGACACTCATTTAGTGGGAACAGAACCCTTTATATACCTGGCTAAATGAGGCACAGATTGAATAAACAAGGTCTGTCTTAGGGCCTGTGTCGATGGCTTTTGTGTGCTTCAAAAACCTGCTTGTCAAATACAGTATTATTATGAATTATCATGAATTCTAGTGAAAGGTTTGTGGTCTAATGTCATTATTTTCTGTAGCAGGTAAGAGCCAAGTCAAATCTGACAATTAGCCTCCCGTAAGAATTTCCACTTAACCCTGTCAAATGACTTTTTGGCATCCACCAAAATAAGGCAAGCTGAAATATGGTCTTGTTAAGCATGTTTAATCAGGCATATGGTTTCACTGTAATATCAGGCCAGGTGTACAGACAACTCGGTTTCCATGGATAATTTTGGAAATCGATGGCTTGATTCTATTAGCAATAAGTTTAAAGTACAGGCATATGTCAGTACAGGCAGTCCCCGGGTTACATACAAGATAGGGACTTTAGGTTTGTACTTAAATTGAATTTGTATGTAAGTCGGAACAGGTAAATTTTTTAAGTGTAACTCCAGCCAAAAAAAAACATTTTTTAGTTTTGGGTAGCATAGGGAAGGGTCACGTTTGTTTTGCTGTTTTTTAAACTTTTTTTTTAATTTTAATGCTGGGAGCAATAGCCAGCCTGCTATTGGATATTTCAAATTGCAATAGCCAATAGCAGGCTGGCTATTGCATCTGCCCACTGCCTGCTGTCAATCAGCCGGCAGTGGGCGGGTGCAATAGCCAGCTTGCTATTGGCTTTTGCATTTTACAATATCCAATAGCAGGCTGGGTATGGCTCTCAGCCTGCATATGAAGATGAGGCAGGGGGGCGAGGCAGAGGTGCCACGGCTGGACGGGGGAGGGGAGAAGCTGACGGACCAGGGGAAGACAGCAGCAGAGGTACGGGGGCAGCTGAGCAATGCAGCGGTCTGTGTCCCCGTTGCCTCCACCAACACAGGCGGGGAGAACAGCGGGGATTTGAAGGGACACAGGGCGCTGCAGCCACTGTTCTCCTAAATGTACCGGCGGCTGCCGGTACATTTAGGAGTACTCTGGACCCCGTTCGTAAGTACGGATTGTCCGTAAGTCGGACGTCCGTAACCCGGGGACTGACTGTTTTGGTAAGAGAAATGGGTTTATAGCTACCAAATGAAGAAATACCTTTACCAGGTTTGGTGATAACAACATTGTGAGCATATAGGGCTTAAGTGGGAAAGAGGTGGGTAGGAGAAACTGAAATTGAATGTTTTAGTGAGAATAGGAGTTATACCATTGTCAAACATTTTTAGAAGCAGGGTAAAAAGCCATCTGTGCCTTGGATTTTTTCTATATTTAAAGAGGCATTAGTATGCAACTTCCTACTCCTGTTGCTCTAACATCTCCACATCAGGTTGTGGGAGAGTAGGGAGGGCAGTCTATTGTATATATTTCTGTATCTTCAAGCATAATCGAAGAAGGGTCCAAGCCATCAAAGTGACCAGGCCTATTATAGAACTTTTTACAGAAAGAATGTACGAGTTTAGCAATTTTTATCAGATCATGAGTAGCAACAACTTTTGGATCTTTCAACATAAGGATAACAGCAATGCTGTTTTTAGCACGAAGGGCCGCAGCTAGCAGTTTACTGGGTTTATCCCCAGCCTCAAAGAAAAGTTGTCAAGTGCAGTCCCTAAGATATAAAGGGTTATTCACAAAAGGGTGAGGAGTTTGGAGAAGGCAGGAGAAGTGAACAATATAGGCCAACATAGGTGATTTGGAAAAATTCTCCAATTCAGCTCACTTTCTAGTTCAGCTATGTTGTTCTAGATTGTTCACTTCTCCTGCCTTCTCCAAACTCTTCACCCTTTTGTGAATAACCCTGATAGTGTTTTCTGATTAACGATCTGAACCAGATATTGTCTGGGTTGGGGTTTTTTTTTCTTTAAGCATGTGATTTGCCGAAGGTGGTTGCTAATCTCGGTTAGCCGTATGGCACCATGGTTAATGAAAACCATGAGGAGGACCCATTTTAATGCTTCCTAATGTAAAGGCAGCAGTGCATTGTCATGTTGATGGTCTGTGACAAAATCAGTAATGGTCTCTGAAATCTCAGTAGTGCAGAGGGCATGTTGCAGAGGGCATGTTGTAAAGGGCTATCATTCAATCACCAGGATCGTGCTCACCAAGGTAATTTGGAGAGGGAAAAAGTCAAATAAATAGGGACATAATCACACCATACAATGTTAACTATAGAAATTGTCAGCTGAAGGTTTAGAGCATATTGACTGTTAAGAAAAAAGTTGATCCTATTATACAAGTTATGAGCTGGGGAATAAAATGTATCATCCCTGTCTGTAGGGCATGAGATTCTCCAAATATCTATAAAATAATGTTGGTTCAGAAAGCAATTGAGCCTATTTGTTTGAGAGTGAGATATGGCACTACAGCCGATCAAAGAGTCTAGTTTCGGATATAGTATGCAGTTAAAGTCACCTGCAATGATCACAATTTTACCTTTTTTAAAAGGGCCCCGAAGAAGTGGACCAAAGAGGCTACAGTACTCTAACAAGAATGGACTTACGTGACCTCTATGAAAGTCACCTGTTGCTCTCTCGTAATTTAATGATTTCCCCTCAAAAAATGAAATTTCACTAGACATAACGACAGAGTTCTGTCTGGATCAGTCGGTGGATCATCCAGATTAATTAACAGTATAAATGGGACCAAAAAAAACAATCCGCTGAGATGAGACCTGTAACTAGATGAGAAACAATATGATGGCTTGTGACCATGACTCCAAGCCTTTCATTTTCCACATGTTTGTAATCTAGATGGGCTAAATCTACCTGAATGAAAATAGAGACTTGCTGGATAATCCAGTCCTAATCCTTCATCTCGTAGCAAATGAAAAGCATAAAGCCTCTTGAATGTAAAAGGTTTGTGACGTGCACACCACCTTTATCTCAGTGGAACATTACCTAACCATGTCATATCCACTCATTTCACAAGAGGATATTCTGCTTCAAAGCACTTCACTGCTCCTTTTCAAAGTTTAATGACTGCAGAAAGACTATGAATTATTTGGTATCCTCATATGTAACACAGATTTTTAAACTTAAAGGCAGGTGCACAAGGCCTTAAATGAACAGACAAGTGATCTCATGCAGAATAACAGAGGGATTGGAAAGTAGAGCATGTACATTAATTGGAAAATTAGCACATCTAATCTGTCTTAAAATATAAAGTTGTCAGTTTATAAATTAAGAATGTATTAAGGATCGAAGGTAAGAAGAAAAAAATAGCTAAGGCACATCTAGGGCATTTTTTTATATTGTACTGAAATCCCCCCCTGTGCATGTCAGTCTTATGAGAGGGGTCTTTACAATGAAACAATTATTAACAAAGCTGGGCCAAAAAGGCTTTATTAGTATAGCATGTTACTCTGCATTTACTTTCCAAAAGTAAATAGGGTGCATGGGGACACAAAATTCCATGCTGAGTAAAACTGTTATAGAAAGTCTTAAAGGATAAGTGCACTTCAAAAAAACAAAAAACAAAGAATGTCCAGTGGCCTCTGCATTAGTAACCCACATAAAACTGCACACCTTAGATAAGCAGAAATATAACTTCACTTGGCCAGCCCGGCTCAGTGATCACTGCCTTTCTATTATTACAGACTGACACATGCTTGTAAGTTCAGTTTAGTACAGAATATGTAAGCACTGTGCCAGTCCTTATCATAGCAAAGGTCAAGGAGCAAGGGGCCATTTTTAATGTTCACTTCTAGAAGTTTGTGATCCAGTGATCACATGAGTGCAGATTTTAGACAGGCTATACATAAACAAAGCAATGTTACTAGACTGGACCTGTGATGACAGCTCTTAAAAGCACAAGATAACAGGTTATATCAGCTGTTTAGCATTCGCGCAAATAGTTAAATAATTATTGTGCTTAAAAAATTATATACAGTATGTATATATACAGTATATATATATATATATATATATATATATAGGGCAGCGGAAATTAACGATTAATTCCTCGATTAATCGTTAATTTCTTTGATCAATTTAATTTTTTTTGATCAGTACTCACCTCTCCGCCGGGTCTTCCGGGATGTCCGTGATGTCACCGGACTCCTCCCCCCTTCCCCAAGTGGCTCCGTCGGCTAACGAAGGGAAGGGGGGAGGAGTCAGGTGACGTCCTTCTATAGTGCAGTGTATACCAGCCAGTCGCATGCAGTGCAGGTTCTCCTGCTGTCACGGATCTCTCCACTACCGTATGAAGACGCCGCTCTCAGTCTCCAGCTCAACCCCTCCTGCATCGTGGGTTTCCGTCTCACTCTGCTGACATCCAGAAACCGCAAGTAACCTGGGTCGTCTGACCCTACCTTCAGTCCTGTTACAAACGTTATCCTGATCGTTATAACTAGAGGTTGGGATTGCTTAGGGAACAGCACCACCTATTGGGGACTCCTAATAGAGCCTGCTGCTTATTTCCTATGAGTTATACTGTGGATTCTGGACTATGCTATAAATGCCTGGAGATAACCATTGATGATTATTGTCTATACCCTATACTGTGGATTACTGAACTGTGTAATGACTACTAATTTATAACTCCAATACTGATATTACTCATGATCCGTGTGGTGACTTCTGAACTGTGAGGTTACTACCTAGTGCTACCGCTACTAACAGTGCATATCCCGCTTATATCGGCCTCACTACTTGCAACCGTGTAATACGTATAAGGTTCTAACCTTTGCTAACCTGTAACGACTCCATCCCTCCTGCTGGGGGAAATTACCATACACCCCCACCTCGGGTTGAACAACAGCTATTTACCGTACCATTAACGGTTAATGATGTAATGGATCCTCTTTCCTCCGCTACACCATTGGAGAGGATTAATCGAGGCCACATACTAACTAGCCATCAAGAACACCTTTCCGCAGCTGTGATCCTAGCGACTTACTAGAGTGACGTGACAGTGGCTCTGTCGGCTAACGAAGGGAAGGGGGAGGAGTCTGATGATGTCACCTGACTCCTCCCCCTTCCCTTTGTTGGCCGACGGAGCCACTTGGGCCGCTGAGTTTGCCCAATAAACTTTCTGCACGAGCGCCAGCCAAGGCATTGGCCTATACACATACAGCACAGCAATGAAGTAATAAAATTAACTAGGATCACACTAACCCAGCACGTTATTATTCTGAGTTGCCCCACTCAAGCGGCGGCCATTTTGAGTGGGGCACGTGAGATTAATAACGTGCTGGATTCGTGTGATCCTAGTTCATTTTATTACTTCATTGCTGTGCTGTACGTGTATAGGCCAATGTAGTAGGATCTGTATGAGCGTTATAATTAATTGAAATTAATCGATTACAAAAATTTTGATTAATCGAACACGAAAATTTTTATCAGTAACAGCCCTAATATATATATATATAGATCTATATATATAGATCTATATATAGATCTATATATATACACACACACACACACACACACATATCATACAGTATATGCGTGGGTGTGTGTGTGTGTGTTATATGCAACACTTATTGTTGAAACCTTATTTTATGAATACCACCCAGTGTGGGATACATATGTACTTTATGAACACATTCCTTCTAAATTCTGCAAGTTTTCCTTCTATTTTTGTGTATTATAGTTTTAACAGTTAGCAACCAAAACACAGTGCCTATGTAATCAGAGTGTTATTTATAAATGCTTTCCAGGTAATACTTCAAGATTGCTTAGAGTTAAGTACAAGTACTTGAACACCAGGTAATGCTGAATCAATAATGCATTATACTTGTTTTCTTGAATAAATCCAGCAGATCTTGTTAACTGGGCACCTATAGTTTCAGTACAATACCTTTTTTTTTTTATGAGGTTCATTTCCTCATTCACACTCCTTGCACAGGTCTGCAGATTTGTGTACAGATATATTATTTTAATTACATCACTCCAGCTAGGAAACTTCCCATGTTTGCACAACTTAATTATCTGATAAGCTACACTGCAGTTGGCCCTGTCACATCAATGTAAGGATAGTTGTTAAATAATTCAAATACTTGCATTTAGATAAAGTGCATTTAGCAATATTTCCCGATTAATTACTGTGCAGTTCTTTGGCTTTCACCCAAATGGAAAGCCTATCATTATTAAACTGCTAACATGTATAGCTATACTTATGTAAAGAATCAACATTTAACTATGCACTGGTTTTAAAACATCAAAAGAAATACAAATTACAAGCCCTATTGCAATACAAGAGGGTACCATGGAAAAAGAAAAAAGGATAAGAGAATTAGAATAAATTACATCAAGCATATGTTTGTACTATGGGAATGTATCTACTATGACAGTGGTGAAAAGTTATTTTTACTACAAAATTTTTTTTCTAAACAATACTGAACTAAAAAGTGAATGTGTATCTCCAGCCAATATTTTTTTTTTTACTTTTTACTTTTGGACAAATTCGGGAAGGTTACAAAATCTGTCAGGCTCTAAGGCCTGTTTCACACCTAGGCGTATTGAATATGCGCGTTTGTCGCGCGGTTCGCGGTAAAAAAACGTGCAACAAACGCGCGTTTCCGTGGGCTACTTGGCTGTATCCCAATGGAAACGCGAGACCAAAACGCCCCAAAGAAGTACGTGTACTTCTTTGGGCGTAGGCCGTTTTGTATCGCGTTCGGACGGGCGGAAATACGGCAAGGTGTGAACCAGACCCATTGAATACAATGGGATTTAGAAGTTTGAGCGTTTTGTAGAGCGTTCGTCGAGCATTGAACGCGCTACAAAACGTTCAGGTGTGAACCAGGCCTTACTGATGCCTGTGTCATTGCTGGGGACATAAACAATAATAAAACCAGCAAAAAAAATTTGTATTATGTTTCTCCCCAGGACGGGAAGTAAGGTTCATTTTCGAAAAACAGTAATAAAAATGTAAGAGATTTCCTAACCTCCACACTATATCCAAAATTTACTAGAAAATAAAGTTTTGGCTAGGATATATCACTTGCGAGAAAATCTAATTAAATATTTTGGTATAAGGGAGTTTAGTTAACCACCTCCCATCAGCCAAACGTAACAAAACGGCCAGACGGGAGCCTTGTAGATGTGAGTGGGTGTTCCTAAAACGCCCTTCGTGCCCACGCCCGCTTGTGCGTGCCACCTGGTGTGCAAACAGCCAGCGATTGCTGTTTACATACAAGCGGTCCGCCATCTTGTATGTTGTGTCTTCGTGTGCGCCCCCCCTCCAACGCCGCTGCCGCGAATCCTGGCTCCCTGTGGTTTGTGCGGGCCCGGGACGGGCACTGTGGCTCTGTTCAGGGAGATCGGAGGGAGGTCAGTATATGAGCTCCCTCTGATCTCCCCTCTGGTGTTTTGAGTGCAGAAAATATGTTTATTACATCACTTCCGCATCCAGCTGTCACTCTCTGGCTATGGAAGCCGGAGAAAAGTTGGTGAAGCAGATCTCTGCTTCATTGGCTTCTTTGAAGGCCCATAGGTGACATTAGGGGTCTTAGAGACCCCTGATGTCTCCATAAAGAAGACATGTTACTGTAACGTGATATAAGAAGCCCCCTATGTGATAAAACTAAAGTTAAGTTAAATCACACAAAAAAAAACACAACAACATTTTTAATTCGCTCACCCCCAAATAAATGTGCAAACATGCGGCAGGTGCGCCTACGTGCAAAAATGATGATTGAGCTCAAAACGTCACGCGTGTTACATTCATTGCACAAGTCAGAGTGTGAGCAATAATTTTAGGGCAATCGATCACTGTTAACACTAAATTGATGAGCGGTTAAAGCTTTTAAAGAGTCGCCTATGGCCAATTTTGGCTGAGGTAGTCTTAAGGGATTTCCCGGGGGCATAAGCAATTTTAAGGCTTGACGTGTTTGGTGTCTATTTAACCGACATGACCCCGTCTTTTATATTTTACCAAAAAATTGGGTAAACATAAATGTTTCATAACATATTAAAGGGAAAACAGTTTTTTTTTACATTTTAAGTACTTTTTTGTAAAAATGTTTGTAAAATTAAAAACCCCAGTGGTGATTATACACCACCAAAATAATGCTCTATGTGTCCCCAAAAAACTAGGTAAAACTCATTTCAGTACAGTGTTGCATGACTCAATAAATGTCAGTCAAAGTACCGCAGTGCTGAATACTGAATGACCTGGCCAGGAAGGGGGTGTAAACACATGGTCCATAGACGTTGGCTGGCTGTCACACAGAAACAGACTACTTAACATTCTCCAGCATTCTTTTTTTCACAAAAGACAAGCATGATTGTATGCTTCAGTTGTGCGAATGTACTGGTCATGCAGGCTACTCAGCACTGCTTCTATCTCAGCACTGGCACAGGAGGCTAACACACCATCAACAGATGATAGTGCAAATTATTGATTACTAGAGGTAGTAACTAAGGATGCAAGCTGTTTAGTATTTTACTGACCAGGCAGGTAAAAATGCGGCTTGCTACCAATGTTATTAAAAGGAAAGAGATCATAAGGCTGATATTTTTATTTTCCCAGAAAAGGTGGAAACCTTGGTAGCAACCCATAGTAACCAAGTATTTTAATTTTACTGGAGTAGGATCTGTTACCTATTGGCTGCTTACTATGGATTGTTGAATAACCTCCCTAATGTCAATGCACCTTTAGATAAATACATAAAGCATACTGTTCCTGTGCTGCCTTTAACAACCATTTATATTCAAGTTGTCCCTTATGCAGTAAAGATGAGAAAATTAGTGATATACTATGATTGGTTTTAATCAGACACACAAACACTCTTTTAACTATTTATTAATCTATGTTGCTATTTTCAACCAAACAGGGAGGCCTTTTTTGTTACTGATCTTACTGTCTGGCTTCTAGTACTCTGATCTGACATTGAAGGCAGTTAACAGAAGTGTGTGAAATTCCCTGCAGTGTGATGCAGAAAACATTTTTCACTCGCTACCCTGTTTGACAAAGTGGCCCTGTACTACATATCCTGTACTTGGCACATGAACATAATCTGTAAATGCCATTTAAGGTGCTGGTGCTGGTCTTATAAAAAAAGAAGACAAATTTAATACTGTTCCACTCCAATCTTCTTAGAAAATGATCACCAAGGGCCTATTTGTTACAGTTTGTGCACATTTTAGGGATCAAAAAGGTTATGGTGTTGCTATTTATTATGTTAAACAAAATAATTCTGTGAAAAATGCAAGGCATCACCAAATGAATCTGAGATTAATGCTTACGAAAAAAAACTTTATAGCACTGTGATAAGTAGTAAAGCTTTGCAGATAACTGCAGTGCGATTAATGTAACACATTACCGCGCTAGTAAAGATAAGTGGCATTAAGAAAAATAATGTGCCTAATTCAAATTAGCAGCATCCAGTTGATGGATCCACCATGTACAGGATTTGGAGGATTGTCAAGGGCAAAATATCACAGCACATTGGAATAGAGTGCCATCTGCATGATTTAAGAAGTGCAGAATTACAAAGCACGGCTCCCTTTTTTTTACCGTGCACTGCTATAAGGAATGAGACAAACACAGGTGCTAGGCAATGTCACTATTGAACGTACAGAATATTCAAACTGCTATAGAAAACCAAGGTCACATTATTGGGTTTTGTTTTCTCAAAATGCCAGTGACTAACACCAGCTGGGCTTCTACCATTTTATCTAACTCAGCCTGATGCAACTAGAGCTGTTAATCTGTGTTTAAATGATATTTCACTATCGACAGCATGACAACATTTAAATATACACAATACATAACTCTTATTTATTTCTAAGTCTACTTTAATTAATAAAAACAGGGTGCATAACCATTTTTATCCTAAATGTATTTAGTGCACCAGTAATTGCAGATCTTTTAACGCATATCAGCCATCTTTTTTTAAAATATAGAATGAAAGAGTTAAATATTTGTCAGATTTTTACTTCTGTCTGTTACGCCACGATAAAACCAGTGCCTGATGTTCTTACCCACTCTGCTGAAAATGTTTGTCTGTCCCAGCTGATCAGAACCTGACCTGAGGCTCACATGTGTGTTGGAACACAATGAATTCCCTCATTTCCTGATATACTTACGGGACAGAAAGTGAAAAGAAATCTCCTCAACGTGACAATAAAGAGAAAAGAAAACTGACAGGAGATTTAATTCTTCCCTACTCTAGCCAAATGTAAAACAAATATATTTTCTTTGGATATTCTTTATTTATGCAACAAGACATAGGGGTCTATTCACGAAGCTGCCAAAGGATCTTCGGCCAATCCTTCGCTTAGTAGAACCGAAGGGGTGCTGTACGGGCTATTCACAATAGCCCGTACAGCTCCCGATCGTGGCCGAGCGGCTCAACCGAGCCGAACGAAAAAATCGGCTAACCCCATAGTCAACAATCAAATACAAGCTTACTTTTGCATGTTCACTCATGGTACTAAAAGGTCATTTAGAATTGGTTGGTGTAGCTTACTAAACACCATATATTTATTAAAAGGCATCATACAAAGGATCCTGAGGAAGCAATATCTGATCTGCTCATATGCTACAAGAACAGAACATTTTTAAAAATCCATGTAAAAGTAATGTTTATATTATATAATAGCGGCTAAATCATGATTTCATAGTACTTTGGATCCTTACTACTATGCAAATTGCAATGAAAATCTTATTTTCAGCTTTAGACGGGTTCTTCCATAAAATTAATTTGTGCTGATTAGCTTTTTGTGCTGGATGGCCACGGAGTGCACTGCATATGCCTTAAGCACTAAAATGACTATTCAATGTAATACGTTACGCAGACTTTAATACATGTCAAGTGCTGATGAAGGTAGGCTTCCAGGGAAATTGATCCAGGTAAAACACACAATGCTACAAGCTGCACAATGTTAGTTTGATGTCATATTTTATTCAACATGCAAATATTGTTTGTAAGCTGCGAACCTCTGCTTGAAGGACTGTCTGAATTAAACATCAACAAATATAATTTTGTTGCACTGGTGTTTCAGTGTATATTTAAACTGCTCTGTCTGGGACATATGCTAACATTTACTATTGATGCCTGCAGTGTTAGGTCATAAAGCAGTTTACAACCCATTCACATGAACTGGTCATAAAGCTTCTTAATGATGTTTGGTATATAAGGCGCTGAGCAGCTGGACTTTTACACACTAACCTATAAACGCTCTTTTTATTATCTGCAAAACAACTTATTTATTATAAATATTAAATTGCAGTGTTTAGATTGCTAGCTCCTGTACACAATGGTGTATCAAATGTTGGCCTTCCAACACTGGAGTTCTACAACCAATAAATATGGTGGATTGGCTCCTACCAAAACCGTCCATAGATGATGTGGTGGCTGTATTAGTTTTCTTTTTTTCAGGATTTTTTCCCCTTTATTTTTACCTGGTGATCTAACCAATAACATACTTTCTATCTTTGGGTAGGTACACCGTATAGAGGAGCAACAGAGCCACCCTTGGACAGCAGCATTGTCAACCTATAGAGAGGGTAGTGTTAGATGGACTATTAGATAGAATATTTGTTTTTTCTTTTGGGATAAAACCCCTGTCAGTGTTAAATTGTTTATTTCTCATCCCTCTAACTTTCACTATTAAAGGAAAGTGTGGTCTGTTAAAGAAAGTCAAAAAATAACAGACATACTGTCAGGTTCAACAGGTAAAATGATGATATGGGAGGGCATTAAAATCCAAAAACTGCAGCGTTAATGCTTTTGACAGACTGCATCATATCCAGTATGTCATTATTATTGTACGCTAGTTTTACAAAAAAAATTTGTAATATGACCGTTTAAACAATGTGCCTTGTCAGGCAGAAACATAGGCAACCACAAGATCTGATTATTCCTGAAAACACTGCCAAGGACCAGATGCTGAGGGTCAAATACATATGAGATTTTCTTTGGTGCATGTACAGTTAAAGGCTACAGGAATTTTTAATTGATCACAGAGTTTTTCATTGGAAAATACTAGTAACTGCACCCACACTCAGTGAATGTTGCTTCATATTCCCCTGCAATAATGTTTTTCCCCTTGCACTGATCAATGCATGTGAACTGCTAAAGAAAATGTATAGCCAACCAAAGGTTCAAAGGAGCAAAGGTCCAAATTAGTAACTAGTGAGTTATCAGCTTTCTAAGTTTTACAGCTCTTTTAAGCTGTATCCTGATTGGCTGCTGTTAGTGTACATCATTGCTCTTTGCAGTTCTATTAAATAAGCCAAATGTCATAAGGTATGTTTTTCACTTGCTATCTATGACAGCTCCATTGTCAGCTCTAATAATTATGCTGGAAAACCGATTTAATACATTGATCCACAGAAAATCTGCATCTCGTTTGCAGGCTGTATAATTATGAGAAATGGTGGTGTGTAATTTACCTGTCCATGTGTTGTCTTTCAGCTGCTGAAGCTGGAATAACATCTACAAAGATTATTGTTGTATGTGTAAAGCTATGTTTCAGACAAGACATTCTTTAGGCATAAATGTCTAGAAATCATAATTTCCCAAGGCTTCCCTTAGAAAAGGGAAATCTCAAAGAAAATATTGCTTAATGTGAAAGGTAAAATAAACCTTAATACATGAACCCAGTTTTGCAAGTGTACATGTACTAGTAAAACTGTACATATTATTACAGTTATTTAGTGGTGAATTATACCTTGTTTTTTTTTATTTTCAGTATAAAATGGGCCCTTATTTGGTGGCAAACGTTAATAAATATATCCTTATTTTGTTTTATTATTAAAGGAAAACTGGCCCAAAATAGTAAAAAAAAAAAAAAAAACATTTGAAAAATTGTGGCTGTATATTTCTTGCCAGTTTCATGACGCACCAGCAAAAAAGGTGGTATCCAGAAGTATCTTACGCCTGACATGAATGACCACTTATGCATGCATTATTTGTTGTCTGTGCCTATAGAAACAATGCACACTTTGCCTTCATGTGCTTCTCGATAATGTGATTACTGTAATTGGGTGTCACAGTGATCTCATGATCGGCAGCCCACTTTTGTGACCAAGAGCTGTCAGTGATAGCACTTGTGACAGTGCTGGAAGTGTGTGACTGAGCTAGCTCCCCACACAAAATGTTTTGTAGCACAGGTAAAATGGGCATGTAACTTTGCCCTGCAGGTTAAAGCACAGAAGAAAACTTAAATGCTTACTTGCAACTTTTTGTCTTAAAGAAGAACTATGTGGTGAGTGCTTTTCACTCATCTCATAGTTCTAGCCGACCTGTGACAATGAGACTGTCACAGGTCGGCTCAGTAGATCGGGAAGTGAGCGAACACATACCGGCGTTCGCTCACTTCCCGATCCTGTCACGGCTCTCTGCCGTGACAGGAGAGGGACTGGATTCCCCGCTCCGATCCTCCAGCGCCGAACGGGAGGCTTCTGGAGGTTTAGCCAGAAATGAGGACCCCTCTTTACTAAACAATGCGGTCATAAGCAGTGGCTAAATAGAGGTGTACAACAGTACCTAAACTTTACTACACAGTATAATTGCACAGGTATAGTGAAAGTGGCAGCCTGGGAGCAGGTAAACTAGAATGTATTCATACTCTGCTCCATACAATTGTGAAACATCAGTTGCAGTTCAGACATCTCAGAATAAGGTGTACAAGCAGTTTCCAATTAAAGTATCCCTATTGGACTATTGGTGCTTGAGCAATTGCAGCAAGTGTCCATTATCAGCCCCCATGCCACTGTCAATTTTTGTTCTGCAAATAGATGTGCAGAAAAGTATAAATTAAAGGAGAACTATGAGGTGAGTGCTTTTCACTCACCTCATAGTTCTAGCCGACCTGTGACAATGAGACTGTCACAGGTCGGCCAAGTAGATCGGGAGGTGAGCGAACACATACCGGGTTCGCTCACCTCTCGATCCTGTCACGGCTCTCTGCCGTGACAGGGGGAGGGGCTGGATTCCCCTCTCCCTGCTCTGATCTGCCAGCGCTGACTGGACGGGGGAACGGACGGGGAGGGGGAGGGTACAGCTGGCTCTGCCTCTAGATAGGCAGAGCCAGCTGTCACTCACGCAGCTGGGCGGATCCCGTCATCTAAGTCGGGATCCGCTCCGGCTGCGGCGTCTCAGTATACAGCGAGCTGTAGCTCTCGGTATATTGAGCTTAGGGTGACGGGAGGACGCTAGTTTGTGTCCTCCAGTTATCCTAAGGAGAACTATGGGGAAAAGCCCTAACCCCATAGTTCTCCTTTAATAGCAGTATGTCTGTCAATAGCAGTATTTTATTGACTTGCAATGCGTCTATGAACCAGTTAGCAAATTTTAATACTTTCAGTAGAGGCAATACATTGGCACAACCCCCCTCCCTCCTTGCATGTCATAGCCTTCTTTTCTTCTGGGTGTGTCCAATTAATGTCTGTGCTGGTTTATTTCCTCTGAAGTTCTCCTCCCTATATAACATTTTATGTAGCTACTGGGGAAGGAGTAAAAGGGAATATTATAGAGTGTCACTTGAGTGACAGGTTTGAGACTGCTGAGGCTTCTGACACAAGATGGTAGGACTCAGCAGAAGTTTCAGGTTTTTGTTTGGATGCCTACACAAAAACACGTTTTTACACGTTAATATCATGCCTTAAATATATTGCATGCACATATAATCTTATGTGAAGATTGTTGTTAAATGAATGGTCTGGCATCAGGGTTTTTATAGCCATTTTAAATTGGCAAGGTTTGTGACAGGTTGACTTGGAATCAGTAGTGAGTTGGCACAGACTAGAAACAGGAAGGTTCCAAATAAATAGCAGTGATGTTTAGAGGATACTGGGGAATAACACACCAATGGCAGCATTTTGCCCTACCCCAGTGATTATGTCATCACTAGGATGGACCTGACCCGGGCAAAGTATAATGATATGGAAAGGAATGTTGTTTTATTTTAACTAACAGGTCTTACCATGTGTTTAAGTTCACATTATTTATCATTAGCATTTGATTATAGCAAGAAGCGTAGGAACATTTTGTGCTCATTAATTATTAATGCCATTCAAGGACCTAAACTGCTTAGTGACCACCTTATAATGATGCACTTTAGACTCTGCTTGACATTGCCAAATAATAATCTTTTGTAAAATGCAGTTTCGTATATGGAATTTTTACTCATTAGGAAGAGGCACACAAAATATATATTGCTTTCAAGATAATTCATTTTATATTATAATGTTCTTTTAAAATCCATTGGGGAGAACTAAGCTGGATTTTATACATGGTGAAGCATAGAAAAGCTTCATTCATAATTCCCTTTGAAAGCAGTGTCTTGACTGCTATGGGAATCCTGACACTCTACTGTAATATTATCTTCTATCCACTTATACTATTTCATGGTGTTGTGTACTGACTGACAGCTAGCTTCTCTCTTACTTATTTATTGCTTATTCTAATTGTATTAACCAAGGTCAGTAGTGTAAGTTGAAATCTATTACGGCATTAAGACAAATATATTTCAAATTATAAGAAACCTTTCCTAGGAGAAATACATAGGCTGCCAATGCTGACCTACCCCTTTAAAAATGATAGTTACTTGGCTCTCATACTGATTCAGTGGCTTTAGTAGCTTTCAAGACTTACCAGAGATTTTCAACATCAGTCTGATTTGTGCTATGCTTGACCCAGGTTAGTAACTCAGAATGTAAAGTAAACAGACACAGTCAAGCAGCTATCATATTTTAGAAGTAGATCTACAACAGCTTCCAATATATATTTCTCTAAAATGTATTTATTTTAAATATATTTGAAAAAATACCAGTATTTATTAATTGAAAAAGAAAGATTTGGTATTAGGTATTTACCTCCAAGCAGGGATCAATTTACTAAAGGTTAATGGGAAGTTCACTTTGAAAAGGAATTTGCACTTTGCAGGGGATGTTTCCTCTTAACTCATTGAATGAGGTGAAGCTCTGCTGACTTCCATTACATAATCATGTGCAAAAAAAAATACAGTTGTTTTTTGTTTTGTTTAATTTTCTTTGCTTTACTTTAAATTACATGGCTTGGTATTCTTTGTAACGTGACATTTTGCCACATTCACCAATCTAAGGGAAAATTCCCTTACAAAGTGCAAATTTCCTTGCAAAGTGAACAACCTATTTGCCTTTAATAAAACAACTCCATAAACTCTCCGAAAGGACCACAATTTTGGCAATGGAAGCTCTATCCTTAGGATTAAAGGCTGCCTCACCTGTTGTAAATTCCTTCAAGCTCAAATTAGCCCCCCTTAACTACCGCAGTTTTTGGGTTTTTTGGCAGCAAACAATCCACAATACTGCAGAATACACATGTGCTTGGGTGTATAGGATGTCTTTTTACTGAGGTAATTTGCACTGCGATTGGTTTTGTGATGCGTGCTATGTTTAATCCTTAAATTATGTGATGCTTGTGATACCACAAACTGAAAGCAGTACAAGTGATCGACTCCTACTTGCAACTATGTGCAATCCAAAAGTGCGTGTGTGCATATATATTAATAATAAATATACGTGTCATATAAATACAAATATAAATACTAGATAGTTAGTTGTGACCCAAATATGTAAATAAGTTAGTCATATATGTGCCATAAAGTGAAAGTACAGTTGTGAATAATGAATTAATTGTAAAGATGGGTCACTCTACCACTTCACAATATTGGGCTAGAAAACAGTAATTTAAAAATCTAGCAAGTTTTGAAATAAAACCACATCTATTGGTATAAGGTGAATAAATACAGGTGAAGAAATATATATATAGAAAAAATGTAAAAGTGTGTACACGAGGGTTGTAACACCAATAGTCAAATTTCTACCAAATGGTATTAAAAGTCCAATGTCTTTTGTTAATAATTCTATTGATACGTCCGCAAATTAGAAAAAAGGAAAAAAAGGAGAAAACCTTCTCTGTTATTGTCTCTGTCCTCTCCTGCCGTCAGGCTACCCTTCCTCTCGTCGGCGATAGTTAGACGACCTCCAAGGTTGGAGAGCACTCCGGAGGGATCAGCCAGAAAGCCGAGGGGGGGACCGACTTCTCTATAAGTTTCTCTGTCCTCTCCTGCCGTCAAGCTATACTTCCTCTCATCGGCGATAATTAGACAACCTCCAAGGCTGGAGAGCACTCCGGAGGGATCAGCCAGAAAATCAAGGGGGGGACCGACCAAAAGAGAGAAAACAGGATCTAAGTGCAGATGCAAATTGCTTTATTTGCCAAGTAGTTAAAAATGATTGTACTTACAGACTTCCATAGGTACAACAACATAAGCAACTTATATATAACCTCTCTCCAGGGTGGCAGCGGGGAAACAGCACACTCCTTTTACGCGTTTTGTCGTAAAGACTTTATCAAAAAGGTATGTCAGACCACTGCCTGCATGGTTGGATGAACCCAAATCAGAAGGCAGGGGGGCTGATCTAGAACCCATTCAGGCAGCAATGAGCTCAGCCACCCATAGAATGATCTTGGGCAAACTTTGATCGCAAGTGTACACACTGTCAGCCGTGTTGTAGGCTAATGCACATTTCTGGGATTGTATCCTATAAAACTAGTAGAGACACTGGACTCTACATTGGAGAAGCAAGGTTCTGATCACTAACTACACTGCACATGACTGACAGGTATGTAATATATTCATGTATAGACCATCAAATCCTTGAGGCTAGGTTCACACCCAGATGATTGAACCGATGAGCTGTTTTTGCACGGTTTTCAATGCATAAAGACGACTATGGGACCACAAACGTGTAACAATCGCCCGGAAATAGCTCCTGCACCTTTTAGCATGACAGGCGATTTCAGCCGTGCGATGCAACACAAAGGTGTAAACAGGCTCCATTGACTTCAAAGGGGATCTGTGTTTTGCGCAATATCGCATGTCTAAATCGCCTAGGCGTGAACCCAGCCTTCAGATAATGGCCCTTCAAATACAACCATTCTATACTGGTTTTAAAGAACATATGTAAATTAAGGATTACGCTTCACACTTTAGCAATACCAGTATAAAAGCTAGGTTGAAAAGCAAGGATAGTGAAGATATATACCCCCCCCCCTTCTCAATGTTCCCTGCTAAACAATTAAAAAATGTTCCATGCTAACACATTAGACTGTAATCAGGCTTACATTATATAATGCTGTTTCTTACCAAAGTAACTGCTGCTTGAGAACTAATTTGCAACAGATTACAAATCCCCCATGTTTTTTTATAAAGATGCATTTGGGAAACGTTCAGTAAAGAAAACAAAGCCTCTATGCTGTTCTATGTGCAAGCAGCCCAGAAGTAAAATGCATTGTCTCTGAAAACAGAGCTGACAGGCTGATATCAGAAGTACAGCAGCAAAACATCAATCAAGTGTGCAAATTGATTACATACTGTTGACTTCAGATGTGACTAAAAGCATTTCATCCACACTTTAGAGCACTATAGAAAAGTCATTAGCTAAGACGTAGAATGCTGTGAATTACATTATCCAGTAAGTTCAGGATCATCCCTTAAATTGCTTAATGTGGTGTTTGTTCTGATAATTGTGTTGAGTAGTACGCAGATAGCTTTGCCATTATCGGCACTGTAGATGTTTTAGGCAGAGGTACACATGTTAAATCAATAGCACAGTATCACCTGCTATATCAAAACATGCGTAACCAGAAACAAAATGTAATTTACACCTGATAGAAGGTGTCACTAGAATGCAAAATCAGAAATTCTACAGTAATATAAACTATAACACTAGCTACTTCTCTTTATACTGCTAAAAAAAATCCACTTGGACTTGGGCCAGGTTCAATCCCTCAGGGACCTTTGCATGGATATTTTTTCCTAGCCCAGTTATCAAGAAGGCTCTACTGGCTTTATGCCAAGTAGTAGTGTGCTTTGCCCTGCCCTATATGACATACAGGTATATTTCTATCCTGTAGAGTTGCATTTACTTAATGCCAAATAGCAGTGTACTATGCCCTGCTCAATTTTACATATATTTCTGTCCTGTAGGGGAGGAGACACAATAGTAAAATATGTCCCTTAAGATCATACATGTCAGATCAGGCAGACTGCAGCATAATTATACTGAGATCATTTGTTTTTTTCAAAACACCTGTGCATAGTATGATGATCTGGAAAAAGGATATGGTAATCCACAACATTCTGGTTGTGGAGAAAGGAGCATAAGTGGTACATTTATAATTGTGCAGGTTTTTTCATATGCTTTTGGGGAATATATTGGATGGAAAGTAGGGATGCACCGATACCCAGTACCGTACTCGGTACAAGTACACATACAGATACTTTTGAGCTCCAAGACTAGACTAGAGAAAAATTCAAAAGATAGGAAGCAGCTGTCATTTGTAAGGAGCACACAGAGCTCCTGGTATTTGTACATCTCTGTTTTAATGTATGATTTTGTTTTTATAAAGGGATGCACTGATACCATTTTTGCAAGTACTGATACTTGTACAAGTACTTACGGATATGTCATGTGACAGTTTTTCTAAAACAATATTGACTAATGATTTCAGGACAGCGGTGGAGCACCAGAGCCAGGTCCCAGCTGCAACCTCTGCAGCCCTTGTAGTTCTTATGAAAATGTCAAGTATCGGCACTGGTATCGGTACATCCCTAATGGAAAGGGCTGGGGGGGGGAGCAGTAACTGAAATTATGTTGCTCATGGCTCAGTGTCTTTATGGCTTGGTCTTTAAGACTGGAGGCCATGTTTTTGACTGTGTAGCTGCAGCTGTAAGATGTGGAAGACTACATGATGTTTTAGGACTAATACTTTAATTTAAATAACTGCAACTGTCATGCCTTGGTAAACCATAAAAGTGTTGTAGCTCTTAAAGAGAGACTGTTTTTTTTTGCAGCTGGAACTGATATTTTGCTTGTTTTAGACTCATGTATCTATTTGCTTACTATTATTTTGATGACGAACCACTACAATCGTTACATCCAAATATGATGACAAGACATAATGGTGAATATACTGTATATTCTTAAAAGAAGAACTCTGTGGAAAAATTATCTTAACCTTTGCAGCGGGGCTTTCCTCGCACTGCAAGGGTTAAGTGCTCGTTTTCATCTAGGTGCAAATATAACAAAGTTATACTCAACCGAACCAGCTGGCTGTTAAATCGGTCCCCCCACTCCAGCAATGGTATGTTTCTTGGCATCCCCCTGTCCAATACACTGTATTAGACATGATGACTCACAGGACCTTAGACAGCTGGAGTGGAGGGGGAGGGAGGCTTCAAGGACCAGTCTAGTAGCCAACTGCGAGATTCGGGTGAGTATAACTTTGTTATTTTCACTCCTAGATAAAAACACGCACTTAACCCTTGCAGTGTGAGGGTAACCCCACTGCAAAGGTTGAGATCACTTTTCCCCAGAGTCATTCTTTAATACATATTTATCTTTTTTTGTTAAAGTAATGGAAATGAGAGCACATTTTCAATGCTGCAAAAATAACATTTATATAATGTTATATTCAGCTTGGTTTCCACTTTCATGTCGAACCAAGATTTTGTAGAAACTTGTATGCAGGTTTCTGTTAAAGTCGGAGCCCCAAAGGTTTTGTTTATTGCTGAGCAGGTTTTAACATGGTCATTTCCCATGCTGGGCATCATTTCATGCTGAAATGGAGCTTACAGCTGAGATAAGCTCTTTTTATTAGAGCATTAGGCTTTTCTTTCTTAAAATCATCTTGAAGTGTGTTATATATTTCAACATTGCTATAGACTTAAACAGTAAAAAAAAATTAAAAATACAATCATTTAAAGGACATTGTCTGCCCTGTAGAACATAATATATAAAGGAACGAGAAAAAAACAAAGCTCTTTTGTGTAGTGAGACCGCTGTGCGTTAAAAGAGTATTAAATTAAAGCCTGAATTAATATGGAATAATCTGTGGGAAAAAGTACTGTTAATTTTGGCCATGCTAATATGACTCCTCACTCGCTGGAATGTGTAACAATTCATACGTTTATTGTGGAATCAAATGATGTATGCTATGCTTAAACAATAAACCCACCCAACAACTATATATCCGTATAGCGCTCTGGGCCCTGTCAAATTTCAAGAGATTCTAGAGAGGGGATTTCCATAAACAAAAGGCCATGACTAAGTAGCCCATTACTCTCACAAGTCCTTCTATATGCTGATTGTTAAGCAATTTCTTATCTTATCAAATTAGTTCCTGATTATATGGCTACTATGTCAGCTATGACATAGGGGTCTATTCACGAAGCAGCCAAAGGATCTAGTTGCAGCTTCGGCCGTTCCTTTGGCTAGCTTTGGCCCCAGGACCCCTTCGGTTCAGTAGAACCGAAGGGCTGCTGTACGGGCTATTCACTATAGCCCGTACAGCTCCCGAACTTGGCCGAGCGGTTCAGTCGAGCTGAACGCATATGCCTCGGCTCGGCTGAGCCGCGCTGAAAGCCGAGGCTGGGGCCACTTGCGGAGAGATCAGTGTCCCTGGTTACCAGATAACCAGGGACACTGATCTCCAGACAGCAAACTCTCCCTGGCGCTACGGGAGTCTCCTGCTCCGGCCGCCCAGGAGAGAAACACTGCTTTTTCTTTTTTTCTCTTTTTCTGACACGATGTCAGAATAGAAAAAAATAAATTTTGGACATAGGAATGCATTGCTAGATTCCTATTGGCTATTGCAATTTGCAATAGCCAATAGCAAACTAGCATTGCACCCGCCCTCTGCTGCAGTTCTCCATCAGGTCCACCTGATTGATAGCAGCAGAGGGCGGGCACAATGCTAGTTTGCTATTGACTATTGCACATTGAAATAGCCAATAGGAATCTAGCAATGCATTCCTATGGCGAAAATGTTTTGTTTTTTTCTATTCTGACACGGCTCCGTGTCAGAAAAAAAAATAAAATCAGTGCTTCTCTCCTTGGCGGCCGGGAGCGGGAGACTCCCGTAACGCCCGGGAGAGTTAGGCTTTTTTTTTTTTCTTTTTTTTGACGGCAGCAGAAGCGCCGGCCAATAGAAAACTGTTGGGCGGAGCTAGCTGTCATTGCTAGCTCCGCACAATCGTTTTCTATTTTTATTTTTTTAACTGTTTTTCTGTTCTGCTCGGTACCACAGAGGGAGCGAGCAGAACAGCCGAGCCGAGCTATTCATTCACTGCTGTTCGGCATCTGAGAATAGACCGAACAGCAGTGAGTAGCCTGCCGGAGGTTCGGCTCAGCCGATCCAGATGTTGGATCGGCTGAGTCGAACTCCTTCTGCACTTCGGGTCGGCCGAACATGCTGAGCACGTTCGGCCAAACCGAAGCCACCCGATATACGGCTGAAATCAGCCGTACCAGCCTGAAGTGAATAGCCGAACAGCGTTCGGCTCACTTCACTTCAGGTCGGTCTTTCACTCGGCTGCCTGCGGCAGCTTAGTGAATAGACCCCATAGTGATCACATAAAGACTGTTTAGCTTGGTACATCCGTTACTACCCAGCAATTAGGGATGAGTTGACGCATTTCAAACTGTGAGCCTATCACCACCATTTAATTATTTTGTAAACTAAACTTTAACCCCTTCCTGTCCCTAATCTTTATGCCATGTTCCCAAGTCTGGTGCCTTATGCAAAGGATAAATCAATAAACATGAGAGGAACACCTATCAATGACAACTGGAAACCAATCAAAGTAGTTGCTGATCAAGTGATGTCATCTATGACATAGGGTTCACATAAAGGCTAAAGGTTTTCTTGGCAAAATAAACCTGCAGATGCAGATGGCACTCCAGATACCAGTGCGGCCCAAATAGCAGTGTCCATTAGTTTAACACTGTCATTTTAAGGCACAATTACAGTATTTAAAAATGATTTTTAAAAGATATTAGATGTGCAAATTAGTCATATACAGGTGAAACTCGAATAATTAGAATATCGTGCAAAGTTCATTTATTTCACTAATGCAACTTAAAAGGTGAAACTAATATATGAGATAGACTCATTACATGCAAAGCAAGATAATTCAAGCCGTGATTTGTCATCATTGTGATGATTATGGCTTACAGCTCATGAAAACCCCAAGAACCCCAAATCCACAACCTCAAAAAAGTAGATTATTACATGCAATCAATAAAACAAGGATTGTACATAGAACAATATCGGACCTCTGAAAAGTACAAGCATGCATATGTACTCAGTACTTGGTTTGGGCCCCTTTTGCAGCACTTACCTCCATTACTTTTGCACAATATTCTAATTATTCGAGTTTCACCTGTAGATATTGTCAAGTTAGCTGACACATGCTAATGCTGTTTTTACTTTTGCCCGGGCAAAAGTAAAATTAGTGTAAACTTGGAAACAACTCTTTAAAAGCTTTCACTGATCATCAGTTTAGTGTTATCAGTGATTGATGACCCTAAAATTATTGCTCACACTCTGACGCTTGGGTTCAAATGTAACATGTGCGGCACAATGGGCACAATCATCATTTCGCATATAGGCACCCACGACGCATGTTTGCGTGTGTATGCGGGGGGACTTTAAACATTTGTGACTATTTTTTTTTTACTTTTCTTCTTTTCATTTCACTTAGCTTTATTGCTATCACATAGGGGGATAACAAGCCAATATACAGTGACAGGTCCTCTTTCTGGAGACACCTAGGGACCCCCAAAGAAGCTGATGAAGCAGAGATCTGCTTCACCAGCTTTTCTCTGGCTTCTGTAGTATACATCACTTCCTGCATTCAGAGAACAGGGAGGAGATCAGAGGGAGAGCGTGTAGTGATCTCCTTTTGATCACTTGTCAGAGAGCCACTGTGCCGGTCCCCGGGCCCACAGATCAGCGGCGGCAGAAGGGGGGCACACACTCACACGCAACATACAAGTGATCGGGCATCTCTCTAGACGCCGGAACGCTTGTATGTAAACAGCCATCACTAGCTGTTTACATTTCAACCAGATTTCCTGCTCATGCGCGCTGCCTAGCAGCAGGCACGAGCGCGGCCAGAAAGGACGTCTAAAAAACGCCCACCCGCATTCAAGAAGCCAGCAGGAGTTGAAACTTTTTTTTCCACTTAACTTTATTGCTATCACATAGGGGGCTAACAAGTAATGTCACCTAGGGACCACCAGACAAGCTGATGAAGCAGAGATCTGCTTCAGCAGCTTCTCCCCAGCTTCTGTAGCCAGTAATGACAGCTGAATACATTCAGAGACCGGCAGGGAGATCAGAGAGAGATTGTGTACTGAACTCCCTCTGATCTTCGGTGACAAAGCCGCTGTGCTGGTCCAGGGGCCACACCGGGCACACCGGTGCTAGGGGTTGGGGGTGGCGGAGTGCACACCCGCACACATAATACAAGCGATCGGGCAGCTCTATAGCTGCCAGAATGCTTAAATGTAAACAGCTATTGCTGGCTGTTTACATTTTAAGAAAATGTCCCGCTTGTATGTGCCATCCAGCGGTGGGCACAAGCTGGGCAGGAAAGGACGTTTAAAAGCGCACATCCGCATTCAAGAAGCCACCGTCTGGCCCTTTAATTACAACGGCCGGACAGCAGGTGGTTAAGGAAAGAAAGGGAGGGTAAAGAATCTGGCAACACTAATGCATTAAAATGTGTATTTATCTAATTTAAATGAGGTTTCCCCAACATTTCCACCTATTTAATGTTTATGTTCACTTATCAAACCTATTTTTCCTACCAGGGTTGGTTTGGTGGCCACCTTAGATAAAATAAAGTGCATAAGGCCTAAGACAGAGTACAATGACAAGTACAATGCCTGTGAGCCCAAAGTTGAGCTGTTGTATACTGCATTACTAGTTTATATAGCATACATGCAAACAATATCATACCATTTTAAATGATGTTTTCCGTGTACCAAAATAAACACAGATTGCTTTCAATTACACTGCCATAATAGGAAATAGAATCAATGACATGATTCTGCTCAGCTGGCGAATAAATGAAATGCTTTGTTCTTAGATTGAGCTGGAAGGCAATGTTTGTATTTACAGATTTTATGTTTATGGGAAAGCTTCCTCTCATTGTTGCATCACAATTTGCATTAGCAGATGAGCCCTTACTGCATATGTTGTTTTATGGTGGTGCCTTTTCACTACAAGCCAAATATACATGTAGGGATATATGTGAAGATTCTGCACATTAGGGGAAAGAGGACATATGTAGTGGTATTGCTTTCATCTCTATATTCTTTAGCATCAATTTGCAATGCAATAACAATTTTAGAAAGCTGCATGCTTTTTCAGGAATTGCCATTTACCAATGTACAATAAAGACATATAATACAAGACCCGTGTGCCTCAATTATCCGTATACATGGAGAGTGCTTAAATCTAAGGAACAATAAATGAATGCAAAAGAAAATGGGACCATACTAAGTGCTGCAGGTTATGGAAAGTAAAATGAAAGGCAATGCCTTTTCTTGTTATAGCCATTAAAATATACTAGTTTTCTTCCGATAACCTCACAATGTGTCAATAATCATTGTCACATATTGTACAGGCTATAAACTCCTTTGTGGATAAGATGGATATCAATGTAGTACATAATATTACCATGGGACATCAATTCATAAATTAAATCTGAACTGTCACATTTAGAAAATGGATATAATCTAGCTGGACTGTTTTTGTTTTTAATTAATCCCATGTTATTTATTTTTCTGGCTTCATGATCTGTCCAAGGTTTGGCTTCTGTCAAGCTTTCCTAGCAGTAGAGTGGTAATTTGGGTATTTTACTGGGACAGAGATTACATGCTCTGCCCACAAATGAGTACATGCCTGGGAATAAAAGAGTGCACAGAGGCCACAGACATTTCCCTGGTGCCCTGCATGGACTTTCAATATGGGAAACTGCAAGTGATTTCAGATACATAGGTTTGAAATTCACAGGTTTTAAATTAATTTGACAACATAACAGGACATAAAAAATGTGAACATATCCTAAATGGGCAGATTAAGATCAGCTTTAACAAATGAAATACCCCAAATTGGATAATTAACAGCCAGTGGTCATCCCAGCAACCCCATCCACTGGCAGTAAATAAGGAAAATAGTACTACAGCATAACCATAACACGGCCGGCCGGGAGCTCTCTAGATCTGAGCGGGCCGCTCAGACATGCCTTTATTTAAAAACAGGCAGCGATGCCTGTTACCATACAAGCGATCCGCCGGCTGTAGAGCCGGCAGATCGCGTGTATGGGGTGCCGATCGGTCCCCCCCCCCCTCCGTGGCCCCCCCCCTGCCGTTGTCCCGCTGTGCCCCGGTGTGAGCCCGGGATCAGCATGTCGGCTGTGTCACAGGGGATCAGAGAGAGCTCGTTACACGAGCTCCCTCCGGTCCCCTCTCCTCTGCAAGAATGCGGAAGTGTTGTATAATACATCACTTCCGCATTCTTGTGTCACTCTCCAGCTTCAGAAGCTGATGGAGCAGATCTGTGCTTCATCAGCTTCTTCAGGGGGGTCCTAGGTGACATTAGGGGTCTTGGAGACCCCTGATGTCTCCATAAAGAGGACCTGTCACATATTTTGCAATAAAGTTTAGTGAAAAAAAAAAAGGAAAAAGAAATTTAAGTCCCCCCCCAAATTTAAAGTTACGCATAAAAAAGAATAAAAAAACAAAAAAAAAATGTTTAAAGTTCCCACCCATACATACATGCATGCACACATGCGTCGTGGGCGCATTCGTGCAAAAAAGACGATTGCGCCCATTACGCCGCACATGTTACATATCGCCGCGAACGTCGGAGTGAGAGCAATAATTCTAGGGCCATCAATCACTGATAACACTAAACTGATGAGCGGTAAAAGCTTTTAAAGTGTCGTCTATGGCCAATTTTGGGTATGGTAGTTTTCTGTGATTTCGCGGGTGCGCAAAATTTTAAAGCTTGACATGTTTGGTGTCTATTTATCCGGCGTGACCCGATCTTTTATGTTTTACCAAAAAATATTTTACCAAAAAACTGGGTAATAATAAATGTTTCCTAACATAATGTAAAAAAAAAAAACCTTTTTTTTTAAAAAATTTCTGTAATTTTTCCTAATTATAGTAAAAAATAAAAACCCCAGTGGTGATTAAATACCACCAAAAGAAAGTTATATCTGTCCCCAAAAAATGGTATAAAATTCATTTCAGTACAGCGTTGCATGACGGAATAAAGGTCAGTCAAAGTACCGCAGCGCTGAACACTGAAAAATGGCCTGGCCAGAAAGGGGGTCTAAACACCTGGTCTTGAAGTGGTTAAATATAAAAATATATGCATATACAATTTGCACACAGTAGAATTTTTAAATATTGTGGTTTTGTCAGTAAATAATTCCTATTACCATGGTGTACATTTTTTTCTCATCATAATGCACACAATTCAAATAACAGCATTAGGTACAAGGAAGCATCTTCTCTTCCACAGGTCCCTATACAGCAATGGTGTTATCATCATTGCAGGTCACCTTTCAGGAGCCTTTGTCTGCTAAACCACTTAGTCATAGCCTGGGCAGAGCCGGCTGTTTGTGGCCCGGGGGCTGCTCAGAGTTCATCAACCCATGATACAGTTATACAGTTAGAATAATCACTGGAGTACCACCACTGATAGTTTTAACCTCCAGATAGAAAACCATGGTTATTGCCACAGTCTGTAAAATTACTGTCTTATTCAGATGGCGTGGCAATCTAATGTGGCCCACTGAAGATCAGTTCCCAGCAATTCAGACCACTGTTTCATTTGAGCTTCACATGTCTGTGCTATATAAAACATTGGCATCAACTAAGCAACTTTATAGCTGTTGATTCCAATGGTCATACAAATTTGTATTGATCAAATGTGTACATTTCTAAAAGGGAGACCCAGTTTCTTTCTTAGTGCCAAACTACTGCAAAAATCAGGAACGGCTCAGATGACAATGGTCACTTTTTCCAGCTCTCCTTTGCTAAAATAACACTTTGAAGCATCAAAAGTGCTTATACATTTCCACAGTTTTGTGAAAAAGGGATATGATATATGGGGATATAAATGTAAACCACTGTTTGTGTTTCTCCACATGCTATACAACTTGCAGCTTCCCAATTGATACTGTGACTCTTTGTACTTGAAAGGCTTTGCCATTGTTTTGTTTGTTTATCACATCTCACATTAGTTGTAAAGAGCGACCTTTTTAGATCAGCGACCTTATTTAGATCAGCAGTCAGGTTACACTCCTTGTATATTTGGTAACCACTATACAGAAATGAGGGGATATGAATGTTAATCATCCCCATACTTGTCCATTGCTTTGTAAATATTGTTTTGTGTGTAATTTGTAAATATGTAACCCTACCAATAAATGTATATTGCTGATTGAACTTCTTCTTTTGTCCAAAAATTCTCCTATCTTGGCATTCTTATGTGAATACTCTTAAGGTGCCCATACACTGCTCGATTCTCGTACGAGAATCGTGCGAAATCCCGCGATCGTACGAGAATTGAGCAGTGTGAACAAAGACGTGCGACCGTTTCTACTGTACGGTCGCACGTCTTTTGTCGAACCAACATGCTCGAAAACCCGCCGAGAATCGTATGATTGTCGGCGGGTTTCTAGCCTCCTCGTCCGATAGCTGCGGAACGGGCCGGTGTGCGCGGGCTTTCGATGATCGCAAGTACGATCTGCCCGTCCAAGGTGGGCAGATCGTACGAGCTTTCAATAAGCATACGACCATCGCAAGACAAAAGTCTTGCGATGGTCGTAAGGTGTATGGGCACCTTTAGGCCTCATTCACATAAGAAAAAGCCGGCACATACAGCTCTGTGCTGCGTGCATGGCCGTATCGGGCAGCTCCCGGGAAGGACAGGTGCTGTGTATGATTTGTACGCAGCCCCTGTCCTACTCTATGGGAGTGCGCGGCCGTACGCCGCCCTACGCTCACCCGCCCTGCACGTCCGAGCGGGTGTCTGTATTTGTACGCTGACAGGATGGATCCTGTCTGCGTCTGAGCCGGGACACCCGCACCCGTACGGACTTGCACTTGGGGTGAGCATAGGGCAGCGTACGACCGTGTACTCCCATAGAGAATGACAGGTCCGTACGGGTGCAGGTGTCCCGGCTCAAACAGGATCCATCCTGTCAGCATACGAGTACGGACACCCGCACCAACGTGCAGGGCAGTTGAGCGTAGGGCGGCGTACAGCCGCGTACTCCCATAGAGAAGGACAGGGGCTTGCGTACTAATCACACGCAGCACCTGTCCTTCGTGAGAGCTGCCTTATACAGCCGTGCACGCAGCATGGAGCTTTACGTGACGGCTTTTTCCTGTGTGAATGAGGCCTTATAGTGACTGGAATATATTTACATAGTCACTTAACCAAATTAACAAGCTTATGAAAGCTCTGGTGTTGAACAGCTGGATTATAAATTCTAAAGATCACACCTGTGTGCAATTTTGTAGTGATCTGCTTTCAAACTTGCAATAAAGATCAAACCAGAGGTAAAAATCCTGTTTACACTATATGGTTATAACTATTTCTCAAGTGCCAAAAAAAAATCCTGCTAGTTATGTAATGGGTTTGCATTCCTATTGCATAAACCATTATGCTAATCACATGAACCAAGCACTACTTCAGCTGACAAAATTGCATTAGCAAATATTCATTAATACCAAGATTATGCTTAAACGCAAACTCCAGAACAGGCGGAAAAAAAAAAAATTGCTGTGGGACAAATCAGAGAACAAAATGATTAATGTTGTATGATTAATTTGCACCTTGATTTTCTGGGACATCTCTTTAAAACACTGCTTTACAACTACAGCTGCATGAGCTTTGATTTAGAATGTTACAGATGCCTCAGGAAAGATTCTAGGCAGACTAATATTTAAACTTTATTCATTTAATATTCACACATTCGCCATGCCTTTTGCATGTTTTGAATTTGCATAGTAACAGCTGTTTCGCTCATAATTTAATAGCTTTGCCAGGTAAGTCATTTTAAAACTGCTTTCTGTGTTTGTCACATATCTTGGTCATGACAGATCCTGAAAAGTGGAGAAAATTACAAGTCGTTCTGTCTAAAATGTTTCAAAGTCAGCATTTCTGTATACGTTACGCCACCTCCACAATGCTACGTGTTTTCAAGGACTATACCGTGACAGCCATACGGATATTTTCATGCTGGATTTGGGATAGATCTATCCTACTTAAAAACAGCAGCTGTGTGTCAAGTACAGTTTAGTCAGTTTTGTCTATGGAAGGTTTTTCTCTTTGACAATGTTCCCTTCTTTAGTATCTACAAAGAATAATACCCACCTCTTTTACAACCGTTTCATAAGGGTACTAAGAACACAGTGTATCCAGTCCAGCTATCGTAAGATGCAGGGAGATTACATGTGCACAGGATACTACCAAAGAACAGAATCAGAGAGCAAGACTGCAATAAAAAATAATGAATCTATTTTTGGCACACACTATAGCATACACAGTGAGATGCAATCAATGAACAACCACAATTTATCACTCCTTCTTACTTCTCTAGTCACAGCTGCCATTATGTAAGAAGACAGAAGATTAGCAAGTAGAAGTAAGCACTCGATGATCCCTTCACTAAGAAATGCAAGGTATTAGGTATTACAGTCACAAAACAGACTAATATACATACAGTATATGCATGTCACAGCAGCCTGGAATTCAGGCCATTGGAGGCACTAGAGAGGTAAGTTATAGGTATGCTTTCTTTTATACAAAGTGCTTACCTACCAATACCAAAAACTAAATTAATTTACAATAAATTGTGAACAAACTAGTTGTAAAAATGAATTTGTGTCACCTTAATAACATATGCTCAATGTAGAGGTAGAAGCTGACCTTCAGCAGAGTTGTTGCCAAATATCCCAGATTTTTTAGGGCAATGCTTAGAGATTTTTGTCCCTATACTGATTAACTTTGCCACAACATCTTTTTCCAAGCTCTAATACATCTATTGTAGGGCTGCAGCTAATTTTAGCCGATGAATTGACGAAGGAAAAAGCTGACAACGTTTCCCATCGTCGATTTTAATCGACTTAATCTAATAATTGTTGCAGCTCAGGCTTAACCGGCGTAGGCGCGAGCGGCTTAACCGACGTGGGCGTGGCGTGAGCGGCGAGCGGGAAATTTGAATTTTAGCCAATGAATTGACGATGGAAAACGTTGACAACGTTTTCCATCATCGATTTTAATCGACTTAATCAAATAATTGTTGTAGCTCTAATCTATTGTATGCATCTATTAGATGTATACACGTACAAATACAGGAATTTTGGCATACATCGCAGAATATGCCTGTATTTGCGGTGCCTGGGAGCCTCAGCTGCTGTGTTTTTCTCTCCATAGGATTGTATTGACCGAAAACACTGTGTGCACGTTATGGGCGTGAGTTCCTGAATGTGGAAGTGGGTGGGGGGAGTCAGTCTTCTCTCACTACTTATTTTTTCGGTTCTCCCGTTATGGCTAATGACAGATACTTTAGTTGGCTAGTCAGAGTAAAACATAAGGTGATGAGAATAAGTATATGCAACACTTAAAAACAATTTGTATGGAAAAAAAAAATCCATTTAGTTACACAAAACAGAGACAAACACTGAAGAGTATTGGCGGCGCCATCCAGGGTCACTTAGAGCGCCCACACTGACGGGATAACCAGTAAGGAGTGCAGCAGGATTCTGGAATACATAAACACTGAAGAGAGCACACAAACTGCCCTTGCTACTTCTTGCAGGAGGTTGTCATTGGTTCGGAATGGGGTGTAAGATATAATATTGCCATCAGTCACATTTGGCCACATGACCATAGCTTTTTGCAAGGGGAACCTTGGTATTGTGTAATCAAGTCCTGATTACTGAGGTGCTTTAACAGGTCAGCAATCTCCCTATTGACTGTGGCAGGTACCTGTGACGTTAACAAAGGTATTAAGAATGCTGTATGCAATGAAACTATGCAATTTTCCTAAAGGAATATATTTCACAGCCCAATGATATTTCATCACAGACATAGATGCCTGGAGTTTCCTTTTAATAAATTCCCATTAGTGATATCAGTCTTGCTTTGTCATTCATTCTTTTCTCAATTTGGTCATCGGTTATTTCAGCTATTGTTGCTCAAATAATAGATCTCGGTTTCAGACATCTCCGTACATTACGGTCTTAAGACCATTGTGATGTGATCATGATTAAAATGAGAGATCTTGTGACAGGCACAATGGCTTATTGTTATTGTCGCCACAATCCTTTCTCTTCCATTTTATGGCCTCATAAATTATTGTATTTTACTGTTTTTAGGTCATCCGTAACAAGACAATCCGGCCACTGTGTTGCTGCTGCAAATAAGAAATGGGAGAACACTGAATGAGATAACCAGAGTAAATTAAAAGAATCTAATGATGCAGACAGCTCCTTCACCTTCTTCCCTCTGCACATTTATATGGCTGTGTGTTTCACATAGATCTCTCAAATAAACAGATCTTGCTTTCTTTCACAATGCTTCATTTATAATTCATTCAGGACAACTTTTTACTGAAGAGTTAAGAGCTATTCAATTGATGATACACTTGGCTCATCATGAAAATCTGCATTTTAGGTCAGCCAGAATTAAAAGCTCTGCAAAGCTTTTTGCTTCCTTCTTCAGCGTCTAAACACCATACAGGCTTGTCTGCCAGCGTCGAACAAGATCAAGTGTATGAAAATACCTTGTATCAATAAATGGACTGATTCTAAGGATCGTTATACCTGACACATCAGTAAATGGAACGTCTAATGAGTCCAGCCAGACTCATCAGACGTTAGCGCAATATATCTATAAAGCTTAAATTTCTATTAAATCTTGTACTCTTAAAGGACACTACAATATTTATTAGACTTTGGTCACCACAAGTCATACCTTGTAGGCTCCTAGTAGTATATAAAGTGTAGTAAACACAGTAGTCAGTACACTTTGCTGAAAGTTGGGCCCAGAGATCAATGGTCTTTGCATTGGACCCTTTTGGAGTTCACTTAGGGGTAGGAATGAGGTTCACAGTTACATCAACTCACTACTTATTTGAGAGAAAGTACAAAGACCAAAAAGAATGCCGGCTAAAAGTACATTTCAAGTCAAGTATTTTTGGCTGTAACCCCAAACAATATTATGGTTCAATTCTAGTAAAATAGCATGTGATAGTCTAAATAGTCTAATAGCAGCACAATCAACAAATATACTAAGTTAGTAAGCATAGAAATTAGTTCACAATAGCCAGAGTTAAACTTATAGATACATAAAATATGAGAGAACATAGAAATGAATTAAACTTGCTATTTTGTGGAGTATTGCCTTGCAAAGCAAATCACTGCATTATGAGAACATGCTGTAGCTGAAACCTAAATATCTCCAGCAGTGAGAAGAAAACAAATTAAACCTTACATTTTTCCAAACATGCTTTCTTCAAATGGGAGCCTGATAGCACAAAAGCGGCACAAAACTAAACAGTTCTGATTCACTTTAGATTACCTAAATTTAAGCAAATTGTTCTTCATTTACTGCAGGTTGACTTCAAATTACATAGTCGAAGTATTTAGTCTATACGGATCAAATGCATTTTTTCCATTTTGAAAATGAGTTCACAGACAGTGAACAGATGCACTGTGGTTATGCTGTTCTTAAATCCCATTTCTTTTAATCCTTCTCTCCTCCCTTTAAAATCAGCAAATTCAGCTTCAGATAGCCTCTATAAACCTAGGGTCAGCTGCTAATGGCAAAGATGCGCTATAGGGGTGCACTTATTTTTCTAAGTAGTCAAAGAGATAATACACATACCATAAAGCCTCAATTACGATCAGCTTACGCTTTCATTTAGGAAAACAGATTGTCAATTTAACTTAGCCACAGCGACAAAAATAATAATAAAATCATTTTATAGATTGTAATTACAGAGAGCTTTTGATTTCCATGATACCATATGCTGACAAAAATGGGAACAAACATGAGAACAACTATTTCTTCAATGTGCGCTTTAAAAACATTTGCATTGATGGTCTGCTGTCTTTCTCAAGTATATTTTGAGATTCTGCCTTATGCTTTGAAGAACTTGTAGAAAAATGCAAAGACAAGGGGAATATAAAGCCAAATTAAAACATGTGTCAAATTGTTTTTTGTGACAGCTGCTTCCAAACCAAGTTATGTAAAAAGGAGTTGAAAGAAATGGATCTGTGGTCCCCATGCTCATGCTTTCAGAAGAATTGTCTATCAGCCCTGTAAGCAAGATTTTATATCGTGTAAGCACTATAGAGGCAAATACAGCCTAATTTACAAAGATTTGTAAAAATAGTTTTGCTGTCTAAAAACAGACCTAGGCAAGATTCTGGGAAAATAAAAATGCAACATAAAGATGCTCTCTCCAATATCGAAGTCTACAAACCATCATCAAGTTTTCATCTAATCAGACCTACAGTGGATATCGGACTATGGTTTCCTAAACATTCCTGAGTTTTAAAGGTGATCCCTTAAATATTGTTGTGTCTCGTATTGTCCCTGGTTTCCAGCACTGCAAGGTGATCATGCAGCAATGGTCTGAATAAGCCTTTTTATGTGGCTCTACATTATCAGCAGTGAACTGGCACACGTATGGAGAAATGTAAACTTTACTGCCCAAATGAAAGCGAATAGACGTGATGTAAAATCTGGCGACTTCATCATGTGTATGACTAGTGTTTGCTACAAAATCCAGGAAGTTAGCTTGGGTGAAGAACACACACATCTGTAAGTGTTTGGGTTGGTAGATTTGTGAAAAGTTTAGTGGGACTTATCTAGGCCCTGGCCAGTGTTGTGCTCATGTGTATGGGCGCCTTCATATTTACAATGCCCTTCCACTCATCAATTTTCCAGGACACAACCGTGATTATCCCCAGCATATAACTGTGATTATTCCCAGAATATAGCAATCATTTCTGAATTATTAATTTCTTTTTTTTTTGTATATGGACAGGGGACAGGGACATAAATGTTATGTTTCCTATTATTTCTACTGCACAATAGAAGCATCAAGACAATTACTTGAGTGATAATCTCAGTACCTAAATAAATATATCAGTGGTAAAAAATAACTAAATACAAAGATAGGTCTAGCTAAGCCAATGCCACGTTATTCCTTTTGATACATTCTGCCAGCTCTAAGAAAATTAAGGACAGGTGATCTCAAATACATTTTACTCCATACCCAGCACATGTTCACTAAGTGTACGCCGATTAAATAGCAGAGACTACAAAATAATCTCTTTCCCACCAATTCTTTTCATGTCTCATCATCCATTTCTTGTATCTTAGACATGTGAGTCTCTATTTTACTAATGGTGCTCTGAATAACACTGGATTACAGCATCTGTAAAGGAAAAGTATTATAAAACTGTCAATACATAGCTGCCCAAAAGATAATCAATTAGACTCTTACAATAACAGTTAGCAAGCGCTGTGAGCCTCTAGTCCTAGGCATAATTCTTACAACAATCTGATGTACTATTCCCAGCTGAAATACAGTTCAACTGAGGTATTCCCCATGAGAGGATTAAGTAATGTCTGCGTTGTAGTCTTCTGTGAATCACCAGCCCTGCAGATTTGCAGCATCTCATGGAAAAACAGAGCATTCACTTGCATCTTGGGAAAAACTAAAATCCTCACTGGCAAGTTTTGTCTATATATGCACTTGTTTATAATTAAAAGCAAATGTGTATTTGTATCAATTGGCTAGCTCTGCCTAAACCTCACTCCTAGAGAGCATGTGAAATGACGATGAAAACTGAAAAGTCAAGATTTGCAAATAAATTTATTTTTGCTTTATTATTAGTGGTGCAATTGGTTGGACAGAAAACAATTGGGGCAACTGGTAGGGCAGCAACCATCAGACTTCATGTAACCCTGACCTCAAGTATCTGATCCCTGCCAAAACACAGTAAAAAAAGCTAAATAAGGTGTTAAATTAAGCCTAAGGTAGAATTACCCTACTATATTAAGCCCTAAATAGAATTATGGTCTCCATAAAAAAAACATTTGCTGCACTACCTAATCATAAGTGAACAGTTTTCCCATAGTCCCCATGCAAATTCCCAGAAATGGTATGCTATGTTAAGTACACCAGTAAAATCCAACTAATGAAGTTCCCTGCTATACTGTGACAATGATGCTGCACTGCTCCTGAATTTAAAGCAAAGTTGCCACTTTTGTGTAAGCTGTGCCTGCTTGCACTTCAATGGGATGAAAAAATGATGCAGGGGACATGCTATCAGCAGAATTACTGCTGATTCACAATCCTGTAGCCTGCCCATCAGCACCTGGCCACACCTAGTCCTGCCCACTGCTTTCACATAGTATATGAATTTGGGACTTGTTTAGACTGTCACACAGTCGTTATTCGTACATTAATATTCTTTTTTATGTTGCATAAGCATTACATCATTTTTAAAACTAGTTTATCTCTAATAACAGTAACATTATTAATAAATAATCATACTGAGAAACTAAGCAAAATCATTTAGGTAACGCTGTGGATTCAAGGGATTCTTGCCCCTGCAGCATTGACTTTCTGGATTCGCTTTCCACCACACAATGTGCATAGTTTTTCTCTGGAAGAACCAGCTTCCTTTTAGAAACTTTTAGAACCTCAAAACACACTGGTAATCTACATGGCTTCTACCAAAATGGACTCTGGGATGTGTTTGAAATACATTAAACTGTAAGCCTAGCCATATACACATAGATTCCTCTCATTCAGCCTACTGCAGCTTAAGCTTCACTAGGCAGGAGCTGATGTGAATGATAAATATGGCTTCTGTTAAGTAACAATGCATAATGTAAACACTGTATAAACTTGGCAAGTAAAGAACTATATCCCCATGCTTCATTTTATATTCCTTGGCCAAAACCACAGTGTACAATAAGATCTGTATTAAAGCTGATTGGTGTTTTTGTTTTAGGTAAACAGGAAGAGGAAATACAATACAGTTTATTAAAACAAATCTGCTGTCAAAGTCTACTAATTTCATGTAAAATCAAAATAAACAAATACACTGGAAAATACTGTATTATCTATGTTGTTTTTCATTTATTCATATTATGAAAAACTGCAACTTGGGAAGAAAGCAATGGTTGCTTTTATAATTATACAACCTGTTCTATCTAAAATAACATGGAGGAGGATAATAAGTAGTGCATACACAATAAAAGTGACAGAGATTTTTTCTTACTCCATGTTTATTTAAAGTTTGATTTTGTGTCCTCTGTACATTATTCCTGTGCCTATGTTTATATAATATTAGCAATTTACTAGAGTTATAATGCACGTGAAGTGTTTATTTTCCTTTTTTATTCCTGCCATGCCTCCTGAATTCCTCTACAACAGATTACAGTATGACATACGACTGCTTCACTTTAATTCATTTGCTGTGTTCACAATGTTGCAAACCGCTAATACATTTCACAATAAGTATTTAACTGCCACATTTAATAGTCGCAAACATGAAACTAATGTTGAATTAATGTGAAGCAATAACTGAAAAGGTAAATCACAAATATTGGAATATGCCTACAACTCAACTGTTCTTTGCCATAGTTTACAGCAAACTGCAGCTGACTCCACAGAAATCCAATACACGGAGAATATGTCCTTGGTTTTGTGCAGTGCCAGGCAAATAAAACATCAGAATCACATTCTGCATTGTCAGTCTGCGTTCTGAAAGATGTGGCCATAATTCTTAAAAGACAACTGGATTATGGTATTTAACATTTCTGAGAAAGACATGCATGGGGTGCTTCTTTCTATAGCAAGAAAAGTTTGCAGTCAGTCAAAATGTTAATCACCATGAGCTCCTGATAGCAAAACAAATAGTGCAGATGTGAATGGAACTGCTTAGAAGACACCTATTGGGAACAATACTTTGTTATGATAACTGCTGGTGGTTAAAACTTATAATGGTAGTAGTCAGCAAATTAATTACTGTTTACATCCCTTAAAGGAGAACTATGGGGGGTCAGTGTTTTTCCCCATAGTTCTCCTTAGGGTAACCCCCGTCCGTTCCCTCGTCCAGTCAGCGCTGGCAGATCAGAGCGGGGAGAGGGGAATCCAGCCCCTCCCCCTGTCACAGCAGAGAGCCGTGACAGGATCGAGAGGTGAGCGAACCCGGAATGTGTTCGATCACCTCCCGATCTACTTGGCCGACCTGTGACCTGTGACCTGTGAAAAGCACTCACCTCATAGTTCTCCTTTAATTTATACTTTTCTGCACATCTATTTGCAGAACAAAAATTGACAGTGGCATGGGGGGTGATAATGGACACTTGCTGCAATTGCTCAAGCACCAATAGTCCAATAGGGATACTTTAATTGGAAACTGCTTGTACACCTTATTCTGAGATGTCTGAACTGCAACTGATGGTTCACAATTGTATGGAGCAGAGTATGAATACATTCTAGTTTACCTGCTCCCAGGCTGCCACTTTCACTATACCTGTGCAATTATACTGTGTAGTAAAGTTTAGGTACTGTTGTACACCTCTATTTAGCCACTGCTTATGACCGCATTGTTTAGTAAAGAGGGGTCCTCATTTCTGGCTAAACCTCCAGAAGCCTCCCACATGAGATAGCATGCTTCCACTGCTACATTCACTCAGGGTCTAAAATTTGTGGCTGTGCAACAAAAATTACTTTATAGCCTGTTATTGTTTTTGACTGCAGGAGCGTCAGTACCAGACATCACAGACAAGTGGCACTAAAGGCACAGTCTGAAATTACAACTAGGGCCTCTTGAGAAATTAGGACCATGCAGGAGGGTGATAACTCGACCTTACATTAAGACACAAGCTCTTTTTCAAAGAAACAAAACAAAAATCTCCCAAAGAAGGACTCAAAATGTGATTGGGCAGCACAGTGGTGTAGTGGTTAGTGTGTCTGCCTTGTAGCACTATGGGTCTCCGGTTCAAATCCTAGCTAGGTCACAATCTCCAAGGAGTTTGCATGTTCTCCCTGTGCTTGCGTGGGTTTCCTCTGGGTACTCCGGTTTCCTCCCACACTCCAATGACATGCTGGAAAGTTAATTGGCTCCTGTCTAAATTAGCCTTTCCTTGTATGCAGGTGAGATAGGTACCTTAGATTGTAAGCTCCTTGAGGGCAGGGACTGATGTGAATGTGCACTGTGTAAAGTGCTGCATGAATTGTAAGTGCTATATACAGGGCTTGAAAAATTTGGCGGTGTCTCACCAGTCAGTCAAAAATTTCACCAGTCAGCATGATCTGACTATAGCCTTGAAAATATCAATAATAAATATCAAGAGTTCAAATCCAAAGGAAAACTCTTCCCCACAACTAATGAGAGTAGGTAAATGTGTCTATATACCAGCACTGCAGTCTGTAAAAAAACAAAAGAAAGCTCTCTCTCACTAGATATACATATACACTAAAAATATATATTCACCATCTTGGTAGTATGTGATATTAAAGCAATTATAATAAATAATGGCAGTACTCAACAGAGCGTGGTAAAGCTGAAGTAAATATTGTGTTTCATGAAGTTGAGTTATATTGCATCTCTGTCAAGCCTGAAATACTACTCAATACCAATATCCCCAAGAATGCAGAGGTCAAACATTCATTGAAAACATATGTAGAAAAATGGAAACAAGAGAAGAGAGAATAGGGAGAGAATCCATGCACGCTGTAATGTCCCAAGCCTCAACCTACTGCATGATGAAAATGAGCGATAGTTTGATTAAAGGTCGAGCCCTGAAACCATAAAGGGGACTCCATTTCATATGTCTGTAATTCATCACAGAAAATACCTTGTTTGTTGTGCCTCGGGTATTTGGACTGCAATGTTATATGCCTATGTTCTGTATCGAATCCATGACAAACAGCAAAGAGGAAATCGTAGAACTGCATCACACTGAGCGAAGCATGTTAATAATCTGTGCATGATATTGAAACATTCACTTGCCATAGGAAAAACTCTTAAGAAGAATTCTACATCCAAGCCAAACCCATAAAATAACTCCAGCAAAATGTAAAAAAAAAAAACATTGAAGCTGTAAGGGTCTTTGCATAGTAGCAACTTTGTGTTTCGGTGTCTCGCAGGAACCCCTTCCTAAGGCATAGATCCTGCGAGACCCAGAAATGTTGCATCATTGTGATGTGCTGCACCCACGTCAATAAATAGATGTATTTGAATTGCATTTGGAGTGCCGGTGTCCCTGTTTCCACCTATGCATGTAACGGTTGCCATCCGTTGACTACCGCAGCACCCACCCTGTCTTTTGTGGAACAAGCGCTCAGGAGTGCGAAGGGGTTCATGGACTTTTGTTAGAGACAGGGCCGGCCTTAGGGGTGTGCGAGCCGTGCGGCCGCACAGGGCGCCATGGCAACAAGGGCGCCGTGCGGCCGTCACAGCTCGTCCTGTGGGCGGCTTCTCTCCCCCTCACCGCTGGCCATCCGATATGACAGCGCTCCCTCGTCCGCCCCCCCA
>NW_017306556.1:261472-275553 GCF_000935625.1 Nanorana parkeri
CCAAAATCGAATGTTAAATAAAAATCAAACGAAATTAAGAGCACAATCACCAAGCCTCTGATGGTATTGTCAAACATTCTGATGGGATTTTTCATACGAACGTTTGTGCGAAAATCTACCCATGTATACCCTACTTAACTGTATCTGAAACTTTTCATTTATGAATGTTTTTACTTTACTTTTACTGTACTGAAATATGTTCCAGTTTCAACAATGATACATTTAAGGGTGTGGCCACTGAGGGGCGCTGTAAAGCTTTCTCGCACAGGGCGCCTAAAGGCCTAAGGCCGGCCCTGGTTAGAGAACTGTAGGAGCCAAAAGGCAAACTGTCTAACGATTCTTAACAACAGAATAATAACAACTTCTTCAGATACCACTACCAAAAGCACTAACAATAAAATTAACAACAAAATTACATTAAGTGTTGTGGTTTGGATTATTTGATTGTACTATTACTGTTAATATAGATGTATACTAAGGTTGGTGAGGTCTGCCGCATATCTGACCCCCTATCTACATGACCAGACTGTTATTGATCGGAAGAAACTTTGGGGCATGTAAAACCCTTACTGTTATGTTTTGGCACCTCCTACATTGTTTTATTCTTTCACATCGTGTATTGTATCCTTTGAAACTTCAATAAATATTACATGCTAAAAAAAAAAAAAAATGATTAGTTGTAACGTCCATTTCTATTCAGGTAAAATATTACTCTATTGTATATACTGCAAGTTTGGCTTCCCTATCATAACTGGACATGTATGAAAATTCATATGGCTTAAAGCTGCAGCATGACTTTTGCTAAACGTGCTTCATACAGCAAGTCTTTACCGTGTCCTTAAAGATAAAAGAAAGCTTATCTCAGCTTAAATACTGTTCTTGTCATGGCAGACAAAGGTACTTTTTAAATGATCTTGATGTGATGATAGGCTAGGGACCAGCTGTAATGTGCAGCAGGCAAAGGATGTCATCCAAGCAGCACTGTAAACTAATAGATACTTAAAAATGAAAATATGCAGCTCCTCCGTGCAGAATTTATCCCATTGAGAGAGACTATTTTAATTATACCATCTCAACAATTCTTACACTCCTGTCAGGGCCACAAATATAATGAAGTGGCCCCATGGGATTGTGTCATCCACTGCACCCACTTAATTCAATTAAATTATTATTTTAATCCAACAATAGTTTTAGTCACGATAAGGTACAGTCTTCTGGAATTTTCCGTGGGGCTGTTTCTGGTTTCCCATTTGTCTGTTTCCAGGTGCCCTTAATAGTGTCATGTCAATTCTGCCTGGAGATGGCTGTCGCTAGGAAGATCTTTGGAAATAAGGTGGTCGTGATTAGTTACCTAAGTTTTGGAGGGAAAAGTAAACAACCAATCAGTTGCGGGACTCACCTTTAAATGTTTACGGTCAGAAGCTCTCTTCAGCAGTGATCGTCTGCAACACAACTTGCCCCACCCTCCCTTCCTTGTCGCGGCTATCCTTTTTGGGGGTATTGTCGCCCACATATGTGGGTGGACAGTGTTAATGTTATATTGGACTGGTGATGAGTATGGCTCGAGTCTGGGTGACTGAGCTACTTTATGTTAACTGGTTTTAAAAGTTAATTAGTTTATATATTAGTGTTGTTGAATTTAAATAAAGAATTTATATTTTGCTTTTAACCCCAATAAAGGGCCGCGGCCAATATTTTCCACTCATATCGTTTGTATAGTTTTTATTTATTCTGTCATATATTTTAATGTATTTATAGGTTGTGGGTGCGGTGGGGTTCTACAATCCCATGAACCGAAAGTCAGATGTAACTACGACAGTTACACTTTAATGTCAAATGTGTGTGATTTGAAAGGCCTTTTTTGTATTAAAACAAATACAACGTTAATTACATATGCCTACATCTGATAACACAACAGATCTTTACAATAAACCGGTCAGTACACTAAAAGTACTGAAGATGGTACAGTACTACAGTGTGGGCACGATGGGGTGAATTAATAAAAAGTGCTTTAGACAACTAAAGCACAGCCAATCAGCTTATACATTTTTCATTTTAAAAAAAAGTAAGACCGAAGCAGATTGGTTGCCATGGGCAACTGCACCCGTTTTTATTAATTTCCTTCAGATGTCCTCCTCAGTGCAATCACATCGCAAGATGATGTAATGTGCAAATGATAACATTGCTTCATAGTGCCAAGTTATGGCCAATCCCTTGTATATGTTCCGATTGCTTTCAAGTTGTCTGGTGGTCTTTTAGGCCAATACTGATGCCCTATTAGTAGTCAAGGTAAACTTTCCTGTCCTCAGTTATCTTGTTTTGTGGTATTTTATTCCCAAAAAGCTTTGGAGAACTGTTTGGGGAACATAACACCATCTTTTCAACAGTGGAGCTCAGATGAAGCTTGAGAGGCATCGATAATGGAGTTTAATGACGCATTCTGCAGTTCTCAAAGGCAGAACACGCCACATAGCTTTGTGAGCGTTTATTTTGATAGTTATGACCCTGTGTTACCCTATAAAGCTAAAACTCACCATCATCGACAGTCAAAGCCCCAAAGGAATTGTAACACATTTCTGATATACAGCAAAGCCAACTTTTTTCCACTTTGCAAAGCCAAGAGCTATCTTGTGGATACTCAGAGGCGGCTCTGTAATTAGGCGGGTTAGGCGGCCGCCTTAGGCCTCGCACTCATGAGGGCCTCGCGGCTGCCTAACTCGCCCTGTCTACAGCAGATTTTGTACAACCCGCGGCACCCGTGCCCAGCAGGGCTAGCGCTAGTGCACGGCAGGATGGGGTGAGAACGGTAGCGTTCCCGCAGGGAAGCAGCGTTAGTGGAAATGGAATACATGTCTGTTCCGGCTGGTGTGTACAGTCCGTCCTGGCCCCGCCCCCCTGTTCTATGCTGCAGTGAGGGAGCTCTGTGGAGTGTGGCTGCAGCTGTGCCTCTGTCTCGTGTCCCGTGTGTGAAGCAGCTCGCCTCTCAGTAAGTCCTGTCTGCTCTGTGTACTTCGGGACTGTTGTTTGTAAAGTGACATGTCACATAGGAATTCCTCCTTAAATTTAGGCCCCATTCACATATAGTTTGCTTTTCCGGTTCTCTGTGCAGAAGACCGTGTGGGATGAAAAGGCTAAAATGTTTAATCCGCACGGGTTCCCCTCGTTTGCAGCTACTATATAGCCGCGAACATGCGGAATCCCCTGTCCATATTATCGCACTATATTGGGGGCTGCGTGGATCCTACCATGCGGTCCCTGCAATAATCTGAACAATGCACATTAAAGTGCATTATTTTTTCTGTTTAAAGCGGCTCGGTGCATATTCGTACAGCGGAATGCGGGCGGACAGTCAGTCCACTGTGAATGGAGCCTAAATCTACTTACTATTCCGTTTATAGGATCCTGCTGAGCATTGTAGTAACCTCAAGCAGCAAGTTCATGCCTATTCATTATGTAGCCTTGAATGTGTTACTAAGCCCTGAGTCCGGTGCGTTACTAAGCCCTGAGTCCGATGCGTTACTAAGCCCTGAGTCCGGTGCGTTACTAAGCCCAGAGTCCGGTCCGTTACTAAGCCCAGAGTCCGGTCTGTTACTAAGCCCAGAGTCCGGTCCGTTACTAAGCCCAGAGTCCGGTCCGTTACTAAGCCCAGAGTCCAGTGCGTTACTAAGCCCAGAGTCTAGTGCGTTGCTAAACCCTGAGTCTGGTGCGTTACTAAGACCTGAGTCCGGTGCGTTATTAAGCCCTGAGTCCGGTGCGCTATTAAGCCCTGAGTCCGGTGCGTTATTAAGCCCTGAGTGCGGTGCGTTACTAAGCCCTGAGTCCGGTGCGTTACTAAGCCCTGAGTCAGGTGCGTTATTAAGCCCTGAGTCCGATGCGTTATTAAGCCCTGAGTCCGGTGCGTTATTAAGCCCAAAGTCCGGTGGTTATTAAGCCCAGAGTCCGGTGCGTTATTAAGCCAAAAGTCCGGTGCATTATTAAGCCCTGAGTCCGGTGCACTACTAAGCTCAGAGTCCGGTGTGTTACTAAATTCTGAGCCCGGTGCATTATTAAGCCCTGAGTCCAATTCATATACTGTTCTGCATTAATATATAAATGTGTTGCTGGGATTTGTAGTCCCTCTACAGCCGGTGCCATTCTGCATTACTCTAAGCTCCTCTGGTGCAGAGACGGATGTGACCGGCTCAGTGTTCTCTGTACAGCACTGTGGTATATGTCAGAGCTATATAAATGTATAATGATAGTGTATGACTGTGGGGGACATTAGAGTTTAAGCTCCTCTGGTGCAGAGACCACAGGGTGGGTTGGGGGGCCAGTTTGTTCCTTAGGTCCGCCACTGTTTTTGCTGTTGGTAATAAGTGCAGTACAGCGCTTGGTACGGTCCCATCCTCCCCTACCCTGTAACTTGGTACATGCAGGAAGGGGATTTTTAGGATGCGGGGCTTAGCCTGTAGCGGGCTTTACTAAAGAGTGATCAGGGAGTGGAGCAGAGTCACTTGAGTACTAAGGTAAGTGTTTTAGCAGCCCAACGGTGGGGGTAGGGAGGGGGAGCCCGCAGTCCTGTGCTAGTGCACTGGCTCTGCCAGCCCAACACGTGAGGCTTTACCGGCTGGAACTTCCTCATTCTTTAGTTTGTAATTGACAGGTTCCTCGAGCCGGCTGTCAATCACAAGTCTGGCCCACCCACCTCTGTGATTATCCTGAATGGCATAGGTGCACTGAGGAGGCGCACTGAGGATTGTACCCGAGTATTAATATCTGTATTACATGCCCTACAGACTGCTGCTCACCCATCCAACTTTATCTCTCATATTTTCACACACAGACACCTCACAAATGTACAGAAGCATCTTGATCCACAAACATCTTTGGTTTTATTCCTGCCCTATTATATAGGACAGGAATAAAATCAATGCTATTTGGGGATCAAGATACTGCTGTGCATTTGTGGGGGCTTGCATGTGTGCAGCTATGAGGGTGAATGTTGGGTGGGTGCTGGTCTGCTGTGCATTGGTTCTGGTCTGAGGTCTGTAGTTCATTGTTGCTGACCTGAGGTCTACCGTGCAATGGTTCTTGTCTGAGGTATACTATGGAATGGTTCAGGTCTGAAGTCTTCAGTTCACTGGTGCTTGTCAGAGGTCTGCTGTGCAATGATTCTGGTCTGAGGTCTGCTGTGCAATGGGTCTGCAGGATTTTAGTGTTGGTCTGAGGTCTGCTTTGCATTGGTGGTGGCCTGAGGTCTGCTGTGTAATGGTTCTGGTCTGAGGTCTACTGTGCATGGCAGAACTCTGAGCAGCACCAGATTGCATTGGTGCTGGTCTGAGATCAGCTAAAAGTAACATCCTACAGGCCAGATATAGCACAACTGACCCATGAAAGGCGGACACAGCGATCACACTACAACTGTAAGATCAGTTTACTTTTCAGCACATATACTGTAAATATGAACATGTTTTGTGTTTGCTCCAGTTATTCAGTTTATTTCACCTATAGTTGTGCCCATAATGGCGAGGTAAGCACATTATAATAATTAGTGACTTTCTCCCCTCTCTCTCTCTCCTGGCTGTCTCTCCTCTCTCTCTCCTGGCTGTCTGTCTCTCCTCTCTCTCTCCCGGCTGTTTCTCTCTCTCCTGTCTCTCTCCACTCTCCTCTCTCTCCTGGCTGTCTTTCTCTCTCTCTCCTGGCTGTCTCTCTTCTCTCTCTCTCCTGGCTGTCTCTTCTCTCTCTCTCTCCCCTGGCTGTCTCTCCTCTCTCGCTGTCTCTCCTTCTCTCTCTCCTGGCTGTCTTTCTCTCTCTCTCTCTCTCCTGGCTGTCTCTCTCTCCTGGCTGTCTCTCCCCTCTATCTCCTGACTGTCTCTCTCTCTCCTGACTGTCTCTCTCTCTCTCCTGACTGTCTCTTATCTCTCTCTCCTGGCTGTATCTCTCCTCTCTCTCTCTCCTGGCTGCCTCTCTTCTCTCTCTCTCCTGGCTGTCTCTCTTCTCTCTCTCTCTCTCTCTCCCCTGGCTGTCTCTCCTCTCTCGCTGTCTCTCTCTCCTGGCTGTATCTCTCCTCTCTCTCCTGGCTGTCTCTCTCCTCTCTCTCTCTCCTGGCTGTCTCTCTCCTCTCTCTCTCTTCTGGCTCTCTCTCCTCTCTAGCCTGGCTGTCTCTCCTCTCTCTCTACCCTGGCTGTCTCTTAGCTCTGTCTCCTGGCTGTCTATCCTCTCTCTCTCTCTCTCTTGGCTGTCTCTCTTTGCTTTCTCCCCTGGTTGTCTCTCCTCTAGCTCTCTTTCCTGGCTTTCTCTTCTCTTTCTGCTGGCTGTCCTTCCTCCCTCTCTCATGCAGCGCTAGAGTGTTCGGGTTTTGCTTGCAGAAAAGGTGGCAACCCTAATCAGCTAACCTCCCAGTGACTTGGGGCTAAGGGGGGGCCAGGGAGACTTTTTTTCATTATGGGTGTAGGTGGGGGCCTCACATTTTAGTTTCGCCAAGGCCTCACAAAGTCTAGAGCCGCCTCTGTGGATACTGCCTTTGATTTCACTCAGACCTTCAGTCTTCTTCATTGTAAAGCTTTGTCTTTCTTCCTCTCCCTCAGTACATATGTGTATATATAACAGTTCAGAAAAAAGAAATAGTGATGTCATCTTTTCTCAATAAAAACCTAATGCATATTTACTGTAAATAATTATAGCTCTCTAGCAATAGCAATATACTATCACTTCTAGGAGCTCAAACAGCTGTTACTCACTGTCTAGAACTTTTATTGGAGCCTATCTTGTATATTTAAACCTCCCAATCTATTTAATGCATATGGGGAGGAAATTGTGCAGCTTTGATACATATTCTGCCAGGCTCCAAGGGAGAGGGCTTCGTGCAAATAAAGTCAAAGTTAATTTAAAATATGTAACTTTCTGAACAAATTTCTTACAATACGTGTGGTTTAATGGAACATGTTATATCTCTCATGTAAGGCTAATGCCAAAATCATCCACATCTCTCTAAAATATCCGTATGTTGTCCAATCAAAGCCTAACTATAAAAAACACACCAGTAGAGGTATGTGTATGGGAGAGGGAGAGAGAAGCAGCATAAAGAACTTGTTGTGCTGCAGTGCTCACAGGGAACATGATGGCAGTAGGAGAAGCATGCAGAATGCAGAGATGAGCTCATCAGTCTGCTGCTTCTCCTTCAATGTCCAATCACAGGCTAGGGGCAGTGACAAGACCAGATTAGATTACTTGACTGCAGTATAGAAAAGTCAAGTTTTTAGAACACCACTAACTGTGTTGTCTTAGAGATTGTGTAAATCCCAGGAATGAATAGACAGCGATACAAATATTTGGCAGTTAAAACCGCTCCCACATACCGTATATACTCGAGTATAAGCCGTCCCGAATATAAGCCGAGGTACCTAATTTTACCAAAAAAACTGGGAAAAAGTATTGACCCGAATATAAGCCGAGGGTGGGAAATGAGGCAGAATCTGTGTATTTAGCTGTCTGTTTAGACTTCAGTTTTAAGGGCCAACTTTATAAAAAGTTAAAGTAAATATTTTGCCATTTATGTGTTTTTTTTTACTGAAAATTACAATTCCAAGTTATACCTATTTGTAAAACTGCTTTAGCTAATTTCAACATTCATTTTCATCTTGCCTCAAGAAAAATGAAAATAATCAAGTGAAACAGTAAAAATACATTTTCCAACTTTGTACTGCAGTTTTTTCTCAAAAATGTTGCCAATAATCTAAACAAAATCTGCAACAATCCATTATTTCCAGCTTAGAGAACCTGCAAAAACATTTCTACCAACATATTTGTTTTTCTTGCTTTTTGACAATGTTTGACAAACTATCCACTCTACCTCATTTTTATAGATTGCTCTTTGAAATAGCAACATTCTACATTAAACATAGGCATCTACACACTGAAAACTCATTGTTTATTATACCAAATACAAATGTGTGCACTTTTCCATAAAAATCCCATTAACGTAACTGCTGTGTGAACTACAGGAATGCTGACATTACAGCCAGGAGTTAATGGAATATCAACTCCAATACAGGGAATACACACAAAATGAACAATACAGCCAGGAAGTGACAACTTCCATAATCACTGCTCAATCCACGGAGTGACCACCACAGTGTTAGCAATAGTGTGGCAGCATCCATATTCTTTTTTCAGTTTGGTTTGGGGTGGCATGGTTTGCATTCCGTATATCTTGGATCCTCAACCTAAATATCACCAGTTTATTTTAGACTGGTCATTGAAAGTTGGGATTCAGTTGTTTGCTAGTTTACTGCAATTTTATAAACCAAAATGCTTTTTAGTGCGTACATTTTGAATGTTATATTAGTTCTGAAAAGTGTGCGGTCACATAAAGTTAACTAGCATTGATAGCACTCTACAGTAATACATCACTTAGATTAATATGCTTGAAAAAGGCTTCCATAATACAGCCTCTGTGTTTCTAATGGTGGATATTGAATGGAAGACTCAGTAATGACAAATCAATAGATCAATGTCTATTTCTCTGCCATCTCCTGTTCCACATGTGACATTATAGCTTCTACTAGAAAATCTCATTTTTAAAATTGGTACAGAAAAATATATAGTTCTTCATAATCAAGGTATATAGTATTGATTTAAGAGCATTTCCCCAAGATTAGATAACCACTCCTGGTAAAGACGGAAGAGTCTTTAATTTGTTGATGGAAATGTCTTGAAGACTTGAAAGAAAGTCCTTTTGAACTATACTCTTGATCCTGTTGTAGTTTTTATTTAGCTCATGAAATATGATCAAACGACCATACACGTTTTCACTAGTCATAAATACAGAAATATATTTTTTTTTTTCACTATGCAATGTTATTTGCCCAGATAATTCTGTTTCTGCACAATTACACAGCACCTTTTGCCAAACCAATTGCCAATTGTTTATTTATTGGTGTGGAGTAATCAATCAGAAATCTGCTTTCATTAATGTGACATCCATAAAATGTAGAAAAGTCATATCCACTTGGGCATTATGGATAACATCATGCTTTACTTCATTTTGTTAATTAATTAATATCACTATAATGTTATTAAATACGACCTATTGTCAAGATTCATATGATTTTATTTTTAACTATCATCAAGCGCACATTCCTCCTTAGACTCCTGCAATAGATTGAGTGTGATAGTTCTCCTTTGGATTTGAATTTCATTAGCTTCTATGGTACAAGAAGCTTTGATATTCTCCCCGTACAAATATTATTTACTGTGTCAACAACACTATTTCTACTGCACACTAATTCTGAAATCCATTTAATAATTAAAGTGGGTCAATGTCATGCCAACATCTATCCAAGTATTAGGAGAACATATTAAGTCAATCTGCCAGGCCATTTTTTCTGAAGCCGGCAGTAGCAAGTCAAGTACTTCAAACACCAAAATCTTGAAATCTGTACTGCATTTTAAACATTTAAAAAAAAAAAATATTGTAAACTTTTATGATAATAAATCTTTATAGTTTATTTTACATTTTGAAATGTGGTTATTCAGGCCTCACGTTTATATGCTCATGAATAACAAACCACTGCCTCATGGTAGTTATAGAACTTCAGCGTGGATTAAAGATCCTAAAAGTGATAGAAATCATTAAACCACTAAAGTTTCATTTGTACAAAAAAATATATATCTATATGCACAGGCTAGACCAATGCAGTGACTCTGGAGATAGGTGTTTAGATGACTTCAACTCTTCAAAGAACGCATCAAGGTTGCTAGTAATAGATGCTTATGTAAAAGGTAATGGAAGAATCTTGTCTTAGTAAATAATTAACCAGTAATTTAATAAAAATAACTGATGTAGAAGCATTGGCATTAAAAAAAAAACACCTATCAACAGAAATTCAAACCTGTGGATTAATGGGGAAAATGTTAGTATTACTGAATTATACAATCATTTTAAAGCTGATCTCCAGACTAAAACCCCACCCCCTTCTCTTAGCTAATTCTGCAATTACATGTAAAAAAAAATGACCCATTACTTACCTAAATTTGCAACAACAATATACACCCAGTCCTCTGTCTTTGTTCTTTTGCAACAGCGAGTGTACACAGAAAGAAATTGCTTGAAAGTTAGGGATGGCAGAGGTTTGCTTATTATCAAACCTCAGGTAACCACCATGTCCTTTTACAGATATCACAGAATTGGGTACCATGCTGATTGTGCTTTCACGGACAGCTCCAAACCCAGCCAATGATCAAGAACCAGTCTGATATCTAGCAGAGCCCTATCTGTCAAATGTGTAATGTACCTGTGCCTGGGAACATTAATCTACAGATCTAGGACGCCTAGCGGTTAAACTGATTACTTTTCGCATTCACGATACCTAACATTTTTGTGTGGAGGAAGTGTATGTACTTTAATACTGCTCATCTCCATGGTTTCTTTCCGCCAATTTAATGTATCATTTTAGTTCTTATGGATATGGCAGTCCTGCAGTTTCCTGTTATGTCTCAGATCTGCAGAAGTCTATGGGAAAAATTTTAACACTCATGCAGAAAGGGCAGCTGGACTTGAAATGAAATTTTTTTGTAGTCACCATAACTCCCTTCACTGAAATCTGTTTAGTGTGATAACTGTGATAAGATTCCAAAGGCAAAGTTTAAAAAAAAAAGTATACTGTAAAATATGGCATATACATTGCGTACATTCTTTGTTTTATCTGAATTCTTTTGTTCTTTCTAACATGTTTACTCTTTATAGACTTTGTTTGTCAGGGCATAACTGCAACATGATACAAACAACATATAATAAATATTATGTTTTATTCCCTAACTACTTAGCATCTGTCATTGCCCAAAGTGGTACAGTAGTCAAGCACATGAGCTATATCTCTGTAGTTTCTTCATATCTGCTTAAAAGTTCTTTTTTCATGACTCTGGACTCTTCTTAAACACATCAAAACAGCTGCCACAATATGTGCAACGGTACTGAGATTTCACTTAAATCCAGTGTTGATTTTGTTTAGCCTACAAAATAAATATAGTGTGCAGGGACAGTACTGTCCGTAATTCAACAATTGTTGTATACCCTTTGTCTGTTGGCCCCATGTACTGTATTTCTGCATTTTCCAAAGATTAACTTTGTATTGAAAAAAAGAAAATACAATTGCATAGTAGGGGCACGCATTTCAGCGGTAAGCCCAGCAGAAATACAGAAAGAGTCACATAAATAGTCTTTTTTCAGGGGGTGGGTTCAAACCAGCAAGAATCCCACAGTGTTTTTAGCATTCTCTCACAAAGAGATTCTGTTCAAAGGCCCTCAACTGCTGCCAAGCAAAAACAAAACTGCTCATTATGGTCAAGAACTCAAACAGAACAAAGCACTAGACTTACTTTCAGCATCAGCATGGAGTAGGAAGCACAGAAGAACCAGCACTGGCCTGGCAAAGTTCATCATCTGACAGCTTGGCACCTGCATGTTTAGGAAGGCTTAATTTCACTGGCTTTCAAAGCCAATGGGTATCTACCCACTTCAGTGTTTCAGTGCAGTTTTGTCACAGCCTGTTGAAGAAGACAAAATAAACAGATAAGAACACAGTTATTTAAATGCTATAACAACTTAAATCCATAATGCAAATCCCTACAGGGAATCCATTACATGTGACATATTTTTCCCATTACACTGACTGGAGTACATTACAAAGTTTGCGTTGCTGCCAACATGCATGATGCCCAGAAGCAGCTTGGCAGAGCTAATAATGTATTTCCCTATATTAACACAAAGTAATCCTCAATCCCAGATGGTTTCTTCCCCTGGTCAGATCATCACCCGAATAATTTATCTTCATAATTAGCTGTCATTTTAGTAAAGGTAGCACTATACATTACAAGACAATGACACACTACAGGATCCTGAATTATGAAATAAAGCAATATGAAATCCCCACATTATTCAGTCTCAGAGCAAGTTCCCGCACAAAGTTGCCTTTACTTGTCTGGCTAAATAAAAGCACTTGCAGTGCAGGTTGGGCTTGAAGCAATACACCTTTAGTAAGAGCTTTCAAGGCTGGGTTTTAACTGCACAAAATGGAGCCTGGCCCAGAAATAGAAACATTTAGTTCAATAACGAAATATACTATTTTCTGGCTGGTTATACACAAAAATTAGACTCTAAATGATTTGCTGTATTTATTCTGTCTTGTACATCTTGTATGGGGGTGGGTAAGGATAATTTACATGCACATAATCAAATATAATAATAGTGATCTACGTGTTAATTTACCTACAAAAGGCATATGTGAGTGTAGGTTATTTCTTTGCATGCAATAGTTATTTAAAGGAGAATTATGAGGTAAGTGAAGAATACTCATCCCCATAATTCAAGCTGACCTGTGACAATAAAGCTGTCACAGGTTTGCTCTATTGATCGGGAATAGCTGAACCGAAGGGCTGTTGTACAGGCTATTCACATATATGAACCGAAGTCACAGCCGAAGCGGGGAGAACGGTCTGCCGAAACAGACTGTTCACCCTACAAATGTAAATAAATATTTTTTGGGGGGTGGGGTCCCCCTCCTGATCCATACCAGACCCTTTAGGTCTGGTAGGAAAAATAGGAGGGACCCCAAGTATAAAAAAATATGTGGGGTTCCCCCAAAAGTCATACCAGGCCCTTTAGGTCTGGTAGGAATTTTAAGGGGGAACCCCACTTTTCCCCATTTTTTGGGGTGGGGGTAAAATTCCCAAACAGACCCTAATCCGAGCAAAGGCCTGGCAGGGCAGGAAAGGGGGACCTCATACCAGTGGTCCCCCTGGAAAAGCACCTTGTTCCTATGCCGATGAGGACAAGGGCTTCTTCCGCCACAACCCTGACCTGGTGGTTGTGGGGGTCTGTGGGGGGGGGGCTTATTTGCATCAGTGTACCCCCTTTAATAAAGGCGGCACTCAGATGCTGCCCCCCTTGTGAATGAGTAAGGGGTACTCATTCACTAAAGGGTTAAATTCAAATGTAAATAAACACACCACACAAGTAAGTGTAAGGCGTGAAGAACTGAACAAGACAAGTTGTTCAAGCAGTTTGGAAGCGTATCGAAGAAGAAAGATGGTGAGGTAATTAGAGAGTAGACAAGACTCCAGAGAGGATTTCTTCAATATGCAACGTATGATTGTGTGTTTAAATGCGTAGGCATAGTTAGGTTCTCAACTATTATATTTTCCATATAACACACAGTATAGGTATAACCATACAGAATGTGTGACTGCGGTGGGACCCTACAATACAGGAGGCTTAAAACATTCTAAATGCACAGTGACTTATCTAGCCATCAATAATATTAAAAAATATTGTAAATAAAATGTACTGGAGGTGCTTCTATTAGATTACTGTTATTAACAATTACAATTCTACAGTGCTACTGCTTTAATAGCACAGGTCTTGGAAGTGGAATTCACTTCACAGTGAAACTTGGAGAGCAAGTGATCCAATAATAATTTTGCTATGGGGCTCTTTCAGGTATTTATGATGCTGCAATCAAGAAAACTTTAACTTTTATTAGCATCATAATAGAATCCACTCCATAAAAAGATAGGAAGTCTGAAAAGATGAAAATACGAAGCCATTTGATGAATTTTATAACAATAATCTTTCAGCCCACACTCTTTCAATTTCAGCATCAACATCAAATTGTTTAATATATACACTACAGTTGCCAGTGGTAAAGTGAAAGGCTGCCAAAGAAAAGTCGAGCAAAGTTCTTGTGTTAACCACTGGGATTTGAGACTTCCTTGTTTTAAAGTATTTAAATGTCTTTTTTTTTAATTGCCAGAAAATGTGCCACACTGCTTCAAGGAATAGCCTGTGGAACACAGAAGGCACCTTTCAGAGTATAGTTTATTCCAGCTTTTTCAGTAATTCAGTTGCAACACCTGTTTTGATGTTTAAATCACAGTAATTTGTAGACGAACATTTCAAGCAAAGTGGAAAACAAAGTGTTATCAATGTAATTTGCATATACAAGTGAAACATTTAAGAAATATTTCAGAAAAGGGCCTGGTCATAGGCAGATATATTTAAATACATAGCACTGGCTTCCGAAATATGAAAGGCCATTTCCATG
>NW_017306556.1:275581-298118 GCF_000935625.1 Nanorana parkeri
TGCATGACATAATAGGCTGTGTACTCCAACATATATTTAATCAGCAACTAATTCACTTTCAACCCTTATTTTATTTTTTTTATCTCTCCCACACCCCAAGAAGTACAGCCAAGCAGTACTCAACCCATCAACATTCCAGTGCTGCTCCATGTATCTTCCTTCAAGATCCAGCACTGGTTTTCCCTCACAGTAATTCCTTTTCACCACTAGATGTTGACAGTCTTCTGGGATCGAATGACAGGCAAAGTAATTCAGCCCACCTTACTGTAAGCTCAGGAAGTCATGAGCATCAAGCAACCTTAGCTCACAGGAGAATATTGCAGAGAGTGGCACTACACAATTATGGGGTGCCAGTCCCTGAAGCATTCAGGACCAGCATACTACTGGGAGAAGAAGAGGAGGATGCATGAGTGGACTAGTGACCCAAAGAAAAAAGGGTATATATAAAAAAGATTATTTAAAATAATTGCTGGGGGGTGGGTAGTAGGAAATTACTGATCGGCAGGGGGTGGGTTAAAACTGAAATTGGGCTTTTACTTTTGAATAACTGTGTGCTATCGACTACCTTTCAGCCTCTCCCTAACCTGGAATAGCTACAATATAAAAATGGACGCCACAAATGTTAATACAGTGTGAAATATCTCAACTACTGTTAAGGTGTGAGAGTTTTTACAAAAATAAATCTCTACGTTCCATAAAGTGTTAAAATTGTATTTATATTTTGATTTAGTGGCCATTTTAATGACCACGTTACAGCACTCATGTTACATGCATACCACGTATAACACTGGAGAAAATATATAGAATGTGTTATATTTACTGACTCACAGTCATAAATATATATTCCCGCTTCCTAGGTATAACGAGTGTGTAAAAAAACAGCCTGATCCATTATCTTCATGATGCAGTCGAACAGTCCCCAAGGTAAATATGCTTTATTGCAAACTAAGTGGAACATTTATAATGCACGAATAGAGTAGTAAAATATGTTTAGCATAGAACTGTAAAGTGAAATCTAAAGGGCCCTACCAGTTAATATTTATAGGTGCTCAAATTAAATTATATTTCTTCTTGCTGTGCCATTTCATAACAGTTACAGGCTTATGCTGCATTTGTTTGCATGAAATAGATGTATATTTAGACCAATTTAATGAAATCAACTGACTCTGGAATAAACATTAGCATTTTAGTGTGAGCTCACTGCTGTATTAAATCAAATGGAAGGAATGCTGCAGAGATGGATACAATGCTGGATGGAACCTGGAGCATGATTTTCTTCAGCTTATTTTTTATTTATCGTTATTCAGTATTTAGAATCATCTTTATTTATCCCTGCAACATAAAATGTAGGCCATTGATATTTTGACTATGTAAGGATTAGATGCTCTGTCAGGTTTTTATTACTAACTGCATGCCCATTAGGGAGATTTTTCCCTCACCTCTTGTTCCAGAGACACAACAATAAATGACAGAAAATCTCTCCACTTTTTACAATTGTGCAATTTAGAACAAGTGTATCTAGTGTTAGATTTACCCTCATCTCCTGAAAATTTTTTAATTTATGATTTCCCTTCAAGTGACATTTTATCTCCCCAATGGGGACACCATCAATAATAACTAGAAGATAAAAGTTTGTTTGCTGTAGTTTGACTTTAACACTGCTTTTGAAAACTTTATGTTTCTTTAAATCACAGTTTTACAAATTAAAAATAATAATAAATACTTAAAGTGACATTAAAGTCAAAAATGTTTTTCCCTCCCCCAATGTTAATGTCAGCACTTACCTTAAATCATGTCTCTTAATCCGATCTTCTTCTTCTTTCCTGATGTTTTCATCTGTCCGTCCAGCGGTGCGTCGGCTCTCCGATCCAGCGCTGACTTATCTGTCCTTGCTAGCACTTCCTGTCCCACGGTGTCTGCATGCGGGTGCACGCGTCCATAGACTTACCTTGCGTCTCTCCTCGTTTCCCGGCCGAAAATCCAAACTGCGCATGCGCCCACCCCAAGATGCTTTGCGGCCACCCGAGCATTTTCATACGGGAGCGTGCGGCGAAGACAGGGGTAAGTTTTAAAGCGGTTTTATTTTTTTGTTAAACTTTTTGCATATATCTACTGCTTGCTAGCAGTAGATATATGAAAAAAAAACACGGAAGGTTTAGAAACCCTTTAAAAATCTACAAAACTGTACCCTTTTATTCACATCAGGCCTTCCAATTAAGCCTTAGTATATTCAGGGATTCACCACTTCTTAGAGATGTAATATACCCTGGTAGGGTAACATTTAGTTTACCAGCACTCTAGAGGGACCCAGGGGCAGGAAGTGGGGTGAGTCCCTCCAGTATGGGCAAAGGTAGAAAAAAAACTTGACACTGGTTGACCTCTGGCTAACCTCTCTCTACCCAAAGCAGAAATAAAAAAACATTTTAGCTGGAGTTGGGCTTTAATGGCTGATATATAACTGCAATTTGGTAAAATCAGACAACTTAGTAAAACTTCTGGGTACTAATTATTATGATTATTACATAGTATTTATATAGCGCCAACAGTTTGCGCAGCGCTTTACAATATAAGGAAGACATTACAATTCAAGACAAGATGGTGAGGGCCCTGCCCCTGAGGGCTTGCAATCTGAAAGAGGAGGGGGAAATGATACATGTGGAGATAGCTGTGTGGGGATGAATTATTTGAGAATGTGAAGGTTCAGTGGTGAGGTTGGATAGGCTTCCTTGAAGAGATGAGTCTTTAGGGCCATACCAGGTTGGGTAAGATGTTTTCAATAAACAACAGATGTCCTTTGTGTAAAAGTAACATTTATAGCATACATACCCTATAAACTACACCAGGGAATGTACAAAAAAATTATCTGTTGGGAAGCACACAGGTTATGGGGTTGGTATGCTATTTACAATTTAACTAACAAGATAAAAGTGTATTTTCGTGGAACTAACATGCATCTTGGAAGAAAGAAGACAGGTGCTTCCACTAGAAAACTTTCATATGGATATTTCTTTCATACTTTTCTTCTTACTTTTAATTGTATAAAAGACAGACAATGGTACATGAAAATACATACAGTATACTGATGTAAGTACTTTTATAAATCTATATATTAACTAGTAGAAGTATATTTTTTATCCATGATATAATCATTATTAAAATGCCTCTGCTACATATAATATATGAAGAAACACTGTGCTACTGAAGTGAAAATGTGCTGAAATTTATTTTTAAATAACAGATAAATATAGCTCACAATGATGACACCTGTCTCATTGTAACAGTAGTTGTGTTTTAGAAGCATACACGGCCTTCATCTTGTTTCATCTCATGTGCTATTTATCCTTTGATACCATGTACGGAGCTCATAAAATGAATGAAAGCCATAGAAATCATAGTAGGCCATGTGCTGAGGGCACCAGCTCACTCTTATCATCATAACCATCTTCATGCCAGCATTTCAAATAGCAGCAACATCCATAAGACATCAGTCCTGTCGGACTCAATTTGTGTCTGTGCAAGCGTATCCGAGCCAACTGCTACATAATGACTTTGATGCTATCACAGAGATGGAGATATATAGAATGTGCTCTTGGAGGGAGAAAAGGTTGCTTTGTTTTCTTGAGCTGATCCACGTAAATACAAAGATTCAGAATCAAACTCCACAACTAAACAAATTAATTGCAAACCTATTATCACTAAGAAAGTCAATGTCAGTGCAAAGAGTAATGATCATGCGCAAATCATATGTTAGCTGGTCTGAATACAGTAGAATAAAAGCTGATTTGTTGCTACGGTTAGTGCTCTTAGTATATTTCCCATGGATCACTGCACTACTTTACTGCAAAACCAACATTTAAAGAACTAACATTCTGCAGTATGTTATTTAGACAAGTATCATGGGGGTAGGTCTCATTACAAGGATATTGTTAATCCCTTCAAATTAAGATATGTGTGTTGGTGAAACTATTCTAGAGTTAGTATTCTTTATTCCACATATGCCAACACCCGGGAGTATACACTTATAAGCATACTATCTGCATTTGCACAATTGTTGGAGAGTGCTCTGCAAGACTTGTCCTGATCAGACTGTCTAAAGAACAGCCATGATTGCAATGTCATGGCTGGGCAAGAATCACCCAACAATACCAGTGTTGTATAAATATCATCTTCCTGTCTTTGTGCCTTACTGATAAAGGGAAGCTATAGGCACTGAAACACTTTGAACCTGGCAAAGAAAAATAAAAGAAATCACTCCATTAAAGCTGAACTACAAACTCCCTAAAAACATAGCTTATAGGCATTGGGCAGTAATTTGAAAATTTGGGTCACATGATGCAATCTTCTGGACTACTTATCCTAGCACTGGAATCGCGACAGGATGGAACAACCAGCAGTAGAATGTGACAACCTACTGCTTACTCAATGTGCAGGGGTTTAAATGGACATGACACCCAGCATAAAAAGTACTTGGCTCTGCCCATTATCAGAATAGGTCTGCCAAGATGAATTTTCCTTACTGGCAGCTAGTGAGCCAGACTGAAAATGGTTTAGAGGCAGACAGCACAATCCAGTCCTCAGGTTGAGAGATAAGACCCCAGCCTGTTTTTCATTTTTTTTTTATAAGTAAACCTATCATGATACAGTTGCAGAAGCTATTATTGCTGATCCCCCTGTAAAAATACCTACTTGCCAATCCTTTTTGCTTTATTAAATATCCATAGCAATCAGGTGAGATTTATACAAGACTTTGCAGAAACATATCCATTGGGTGCAGCTTATGGCTTGCCTCTGGACTAGGGATGTCCAGATACCAGTTCAGATACCAGTGCCTATACTTGGCATTTTCACAAGAACTACCAGGGTTGCAGTGGTTGCAGCTGGGACCTGGCCCTGGCTCTCCACCACTGTCCTGAAATCATTAGCCTGTATTGTTTTAGAAAAACTGTCACATGACACTAAACAAAAATGTATCAGTACTTGTATCTGAAAGTACTTGGGCAAGTATCAGTACTTGTACTTGGAAAAATGGCATCGGTGCAACACTAATATATATTTATTGGAAAAAATAATGCATTAAAATGGGGATGTACAAATCCCAGGAGCTCCGTATACTCCTTAAAAATTACAGCTGCCTCCTAACTTTTGAATTTTTCTCTAGTCTAGTCCTGGAGCTGGAAAAGTATCTGTACATGTACATCCCTACTCTGGACCAATATGGTTCCGGTGTCTACAGGTTGAATTGTGCACATTCATATCAAGAGAGATTTATTTCCATATGTGCTGCTGCTGAGCATATTCTACTTCTTGTAATACTTATCCTTGGTCTGCCGATTTTCTGCAATACTTGGCTTACACATTATTGTTGCTGAGACTGAAACTGCTCAGAGCGTTGCAATAACAATGGTAATATACTGTGTATATGTAGTATATTTCTTCTGCAGAAATCCAGCTAAAATGAAATAAACATCAAGCTAAATTTGAAACAGTAGGTAAAATTGCTTTAGTGTGAAAAATAGATGCTAAACCAGATTAATGTTAACTTTCAAGCCTTGAATTAACACTGTGGCAAATGCTGAAGTGTATGAGATTGAATGCATCCTAAGTGCCAGCTGAAGAAATAAGCCTACAATGCTTCGGTCTTCACCTTCTAAAGCCACCTGATCAGCAGTAAAAAGGCTTTCTTCATGGCAAAATGCAAGTTGATTAGTTTAGCAGAGCACAGTGTTTCTCTGGTTGTATAAGGCTGTAAGGTTTGATCTAGACTACCGGTCCACACAAAGGCCAAAAAACTATTTATTTTTTTTGCAAAACGTCACATGAAGGAAAAACTGTAGAAATGCACTGTGTATGCTGATTTGATAGGGACATAGTGTATATATACAACTACCTACAAAACATCTGTACAGTGCAGGCTTATTTAAATATTAACCTGTCCATTCTAACAGCATATACAACCTACTGTATGACATGCTATCAAACAGTGACCACACAAAGATCCTAGGTTTTTGAACTCTCCCACATTTTTACAAAAAAAGTTTGCAGTTTTTTATCAGAAATTGTACTTGGGTTTAAATGTGGTCAGGTCATATTGTGCATAGTGGAGTTATTTCCTATTGAAGCTAAATGCAGTAACTTGCTGTAACTTATACTGATCTCACGGCACATTAGTTGCTAAAGGTTACTGGACATTCTTCCTGCTAGATCATCACTTCAAGTCATAAGCTGGTCATACACTGGTACAATTTTGGCCGAGTCCTGCTGGCTCCGCTAAAATGCGACCAGTGTGTGGCCCTGTTGGCATACCTCCAATTAACAAAAGTCTGATCTGAAAAAATTTGGCTATACAGTGTTTGGGATTCTGACAGTAATAAACAAAATACAATAGCTTAGTGTGGAGGGTTCCCCCCATCCACGCTAAGCGAGTGCACAGTGTATGGCCAGCTTTAGCTTCCATTTTGTATTATTTATTAGAAATAAGACACTTGGAATATGACTGACTGTTGGCAACGACACAACTTTATACCAGCGTGGAAGCAAAAACTTGATATAGATATATTTATATGGAAGGACTACTAAGTAATATTTCGATGATATCATTACTGAACATAAAATTCAATTAGGCTCTTCACAATGGTCAGCCTGGTCACTCTGAGCTATTATGCCAAAAGAACTCACACTTTCTATTAAGTGGGAAAACCATATACTGACTGTTTGAGGAAAGAGAGAATTGATATACTGGGAAACACCAACTTAGATAAAAAAATAAACTTTTTCAATATTTGTAAATGCATATATGTTTTACTAGCCGCAGATTACTTTTGTGCTAGCACATTTTGTAGTTGTTTTCAGTATCCAACTCTTTTCCTTTAGGTACTGCTGATTTATGACAGAACATAGTTATTTAGAAAACACCCCACAGGATTTACAGTGTTTATTTTTTCTAATTGTATTTATTTGCTGTGCCTCGCAAAATATCCCCACCACAAATTTTACATTTCGGCTGATATAAATGTTTCCTGTTACAATAGAAAAGCAAATAGTTCATTGCATACTGATGATTTGTTTCTGAAAATGTATTTATTACTAAAGATATGAATGTGGGCACCTGATTAAATGCAATAAACCTGCAGTTTTACCTTCTATTGGATGCCTACCCAACAACCTGCAATAGATTCTGTCAGGGTAGAGACATTTCAACTCAAGTAAATTGTACTAATATAATTTTAAAGTGAACATGTACTGTGCATGTAGAAGCATCTGAAGAAAAACGGTCTGTGGTGATTTCCGAATCTCAAATGTATTCTTTTATGTGCATAAAATAATTTGAGTCTATTTTCTTGGGCAGCTGAATTCATCAGTTTGCAAAGTTTATTACTGAAGATGTGATAGATTTCCAGTGTAAACAGACGCATAATTAAGAAGTGGTCGGGGTCAGGTTTTATTCTGTTACAGTGTTACTTTAGTGAAGCCCAAAGAGGAATTTATGGCTCATGCTTAAACCTTGTAGTAAATCTGTCCCATAATTTGTCTCCCTGCCACTGTTTAGCACTGCTCTGCCATGTGACAGAATTGATAAATGTCCCCATGTGAGTTTACCTATGTGTTATAAAATATTTAATGTACACTTAGTAAAAAAAAAAAGATTTTTTCTTCAACCTTTAACCAGGAACAGCCCAAAGCAAGGATGCCTGCTATGCTGAAAACATCCACAGGGCTTTACACACAGACAATCATTGCCATCTCCCCAGTTTGGGCCTACATTATTCCAAACAACAAGTAAAATTGATTAGCCATTTGAGTCTCAGCAACAGCGCCTGTTTGTCCAATCTTTGTGATGTTACGAGTGATGTCACAGCACTTCCGCCTAGTACAGTGGCTGTGACAGAACTGCCTCTCCCTGCAGCAGTAGATTACTGCTATAGTGATACTTTAGTTGCTGCAGAGCTTCATGGGTCATCGGGTCTTTACTGACCTCCAATGAAGAAAAAAAGTGTAAAAGTAAAAATGTTATGTGTGTGTGTGTGTGTATATATATATCACCTGATGCTGAGCAGTGCAACCTTCTTTACTGAGAACAGCATTCATAGGAACCTAGGCCAACAATTTCAAGGCTTTTCAGAAAACAATTAAAACAAATAACGTAATTATCCGCGCTATGATACTCTCCCAAAAACTAAATCCACCCTATATGACAGCCGCAGAGACAGAAAGAAGCTTTTAATCTTCCCCACAATATTTTAAACAAAAAAACACTGAGTTTTAATGCATGGATTCATTCTGACACAGAGTTTATATATATTTAGGGGTTCACATGAAGGGTTGGGGATAGCACAGTGTTTTTTGTTTTCAGAAAACAAGGATCAAAGGAACCATGGGATTAAATCCCATACAGCAGACATGGTGATTTTGAATGTCAGGATTAGAACTATAGCACTTAGCAGACATTGCTTTAGTCAATGACTATGACTTTAGTAAGTGACAATGTAGCGGACAGGTTTAGGACAGATTTAGGTACAGGTGAACCTGGATTTTCTTACGACATCTAAAAAGGGAGACATAGCTTTAACAATGAATACTTTTCTGCATTAAAAAAAAAAAACATGTTCTGAAATATACAGGAGGAATCCCATGCCTGATGGGGAAAGAAAAAAAAACAGCACAGAAAATGCACCATCAAGCACTGCTCAGCTGTAATGTATGATGCTTCCAAATCCAGACAGAATTAGGTATTCAGGCAATCTTGTGCATAATTCATTGTGATGCCTCTTAACAGACAGAACTGCAACTAGGGATTTAGACCACAAAACAGAGAAAGACTTTGACTCCTACAATATAAATTCATTTGGCGATAAGGCTTATATTTCTGTAATCTCTCAGGACTCACTTCTTTATTTTCACTGAGGATGTGAAGCTCAATAATAGTATAACATTAAAAAGAAAAAATCCTTCAACTGTGTAACAGTTGTATTCTATGGTTCTTTCCTCACTAATGTTGCCTAGTGTCCTCTTCGTGAACAAATCATAGGTAAATGACCTACCAAAAAGTGTGTTTATGTTGAAGTCAGGATGACATTGCCTGCTCACCAATCATGTGGACAGCTGAATGAGCTGCATCAATTGAAAGCCTCCTTTAAATGAATGACCTGCTACAGCATCATGACTGCTTAGGAAGGAAATATTTATAGTTTTTCTTCCAGCTCCTGACCCTTGAAATTAAAAACACTTTCTTCCACTCCTGTAGCTCCAGTTAACCCTGAGGACAAATGTCTTGAGTCCACGGAGGAAGTAAAAGACGGAAGAGATTACAAAATTGCCACTCTCTTTAAACAAGTTACGATTTGTTTCTTCCAAATGTCTAAACCATTAACAAGGACAGGACCAATTGGCGCACTGTAGAATTCCAATATACATAAGTACCAGGCTCTGTATTCTTTGGCAAGGGGAATCTTTTTCTTAAAGCTTTTGTGTCTGCAGGGCAAAATAAATAAACATACAAGCTGTGTCCTATTTTGCTAGATTACCTCTATTCACAGTGTAGAAGGCATATGCTCCATTGTGCCTTTTTCTCTATTATGCACTGCATGATATTCTCGCACAATAGAAGCAGCAGATTCTGTATCTCAATATGCAGTCCTCTTTCAACCAAAGAGATTCGCTAAGCCCTGCGACACAATTCCCTGCAAACCCTACTGGCAACAAAACCCCTGTCTCTTTAAATGTTAAGAAGCCACGTATACAGCTGTTTACGGTTTGAAACAAAGGGTTAAAGGGCCAGAAGTTGTTCAAGTTGGTTTAAAAGAACATTTACAGATAAATATGTTGTGTACGTTTATGAGAAATACAGGAGATAAACTGGTATTGCGGTGGCAATATTTTGCTAAACACAAAACAATTCCAGTTTTGTAATCCCATCCCAAGTTTTGAATACCTTAAGGAATTATTTGCACCTGCTTCTAACAAGCAAGGGGTACTCTCAGGGGTACAGAAATGGGATATAATACAAATTTGTATTAAAGTGAACCTGTAAGTGCCTTTCTTCCTGTTTACCCTGTTGCCAGATTATAGTGTAGGCACCTTATTGGTGTCTCCTTGGCAGTGTGCTTGATACTTTGCCAAGTAACAAGCACATACAGGTATCCTTTAATCCTAAATGGTACTGGGTAAATCCATACTGGTATGCAGCCCTGGACCTCCGCAAGACTCCTTCAGTGCATATGCTCTTGGTAAACTGCTGATACTACGACCACCTCAAGCACTTCAAATATATCTAATGGATGTGAGATGATATAGAACAGCAGGCTACACATTTAGTGAATAAAGTAGGGATGCACCGATACATCGGCCGCCGAAACACATTGGCCGAAAATGGCACTTTTGTCTAAATGTCGAAAGTGTCATTTTCCTGACGATACAGCAGCGCATCCCAGGTTTCTTTCCTCCTCGCTGGGCGCTGCTCTGTGTCCCAGCGGGGAGGAGAGAAAGTGACAGCCGGCCGAGCGCTGCGGGAGGAGAGCGATGTGAGAGGCCGGTGTCTCTCCTCCCACACCGCTCAGCCACCTATCACAGTCCGGCAGAGCGGTGTGGGGGCGAAGACAGCCCGCGATGTCACAGGAGGCTGGGCTCTCCTCCCACAGCGCTCGCTCAGCCTCCTGCGGCATCGTGTCAGAGAGGAGAGTGAGTACAAACACTCAGTGATCAGCTGAGTGTTTGTAGATAATTGAGGACATAGTTTGTTTCCTATATTCTCAATTATTAACGAATGGGAAGTGATCTACATCACCTCCTGTTCATTCATAGTTGTAGTTATAGTAAACATACTCTGTCCTCAAGTTATCAATGAACAGGAACACTCATAGAGGATTCCTGTTCATTGATAACTGGGGATACAGAAAAAAAGATTGAGGACTCTGTGTTCTCAATCTCTTTTTCTATTTTAAAAGGGAAATGTCAGGGGTCTGTTTAGGCCCCTAATATTTCCCCAAACCACCTAAAAGTAAAGTAAAAAATATTTAATAAAAAATGAACTAATAAATAAAAATAAATATAAAAAATAAAAAGTTTATAAAAAATAAATGTAAAATTTTTAAAAAATAGAAAAAATAAAAACATTTTCAGTTTCGGCCTGACAATTTTTTTTAATTTCGGTTTTGTTTCGGTTTTTAAATTTTTTATTTCGGTGCACCTCTAGAATAAAGACCTATTTTTTTTAGGAATGTTTCAGGTGCACGTGAACGTTATAAATGGCTCTTTTTCATAATCAAGCTTTTTTTACCTAAGGCCACGTTCAAACCGGGCTGGTTCGGCCGCGGGGATCCGCCGACATGAACGATCCCATACATTGCTATGGGGACCGTTCACGCGCCTGCACGGGTCCGAGTGATCCGAACCGCCCCCCGTCCTGATTGCTCCCTGACTCTTTTTTGCCACGCTGATCAGTGCGGTTTCCATACAGCTTTCAATGCGCTCTGTTCACTGCGGTTTGGGGTGTTTTTAATTGCGTTTCAGCACTGAAACGCAGTTAGAAACTCCCAAAACAGCCCTTTTAAAATCAACGCGGAAACCGCGCTGATCCGCAACTGCCCTGGTGTGAATGGGGCCTTAAGTGAATTTACACTTTTGCAGCCAATTTGTTACATGTTTTCATACACATTGAGGCCAGAGGAAGCTACTGTGAGGAAGGACCACAGTTCTGGAGGGGATAGCTTTGGAAAGTAAGTCTGCCATAATGTGCTAATATGCTGTGCATACTAGGACATTATGTTTAAAAGCTCCTTTTTTTCAGATACTTTACTTTCACTTTAATTAACCCTGTCTGTACTGTGCTGGCGATGTTAATTATCATGTGTAAACTAGATGAGCAGAACTGTCTGTCTTGTTAAAGAGCTGAAGATATTCTATATTAATGGACTGTTAAAAAAACTGTCCTTCAGTCTGTCCCCCTTATGTGCTCAATTACATCTATTCTAACCACTAGAAGATGCCTGTAGTGTCCTGCGTATAATCCTGCTCCAAACGAACAGCTAAAAGGTAGTAAATCTTTTTTTCAAAAATGCTGTGAGAATGGGGACACAGAAAAAAACATAAATTTGACTGCAAAAGTAGAAATACACTTCAAGGATTATCGGTCCTTTAGGGATGCTCTGTAAAACTGCAGTTCCTAATTTACTTTATCTTCATTTTCAGAATATCGCTTGTACAATTAAGAAGTCATGGGAGCTCCATTTTGCTATTATCATGATGAAAATTCATAATTAACTATGCTGGTATATCATCACTTGTCAATAGCATTGGTTTGGGGACACATGCGCTAACAGCACAATGTTCAGACGTTACAATGCAAATCTCAACAGTTACTAGCTACACAAAAACCTTGAATGATAACCCTGGCGGAGATATACAACATTACAAGCGGAATGTGTCATACAGCCTGGCAGACATAATGATTCCCACAGAGACTTCTATTTTGACTAAGAGCTTAACAACACATAGCGTAAGGAAAAAAAGTCACAGATAAAACAGCCATTAAAAAAGTTTTGTCGCCCTGCAATCAATCAGTTATGTATTAAAAATATATATATATCTGCTGGGAATCTGCAAACTCACTGTCATGGAAACCAAGTTTAAATCAAAACAGATGACTGAATCAGGTAGCTGGCAAAGGCGGCAATCTGCGTCGTAGATGTTTCCCGTAATCCAGGGGAATGTAGAAGATCCTGAAAGGAAAGCCCTTAGTGGTGTTTCAGATTCATCACAATAGATGGACTTTGTAAATACCAGATTGAGAACAGCATTTTTTGTTTGCATGCAGAAATAATAGAGTGGGAAATTTTTATCAGGTAATCCCCAACTATCCTTTTCTGGGAAGATTTATAATACAAGAACGGATACGTTATTAGTCCACTTTGCAAATAATACACAAGGTGTTACCTATGCTTACAGAGGCTTTCAATATAGGGGGAGGTGGGGGTCAAATTAGGGGATGGTTTGTGGGATGCAGTTGCTGGTTTAGTGTACGTTTACAGAAATAGTAGAATAGGTCAGAGACTGCATGATTCTGTGTAGAATAGGACAGAGACAGTATGTTGCTATGTGCTATATGCTATATGAATAAACCTGTATTTGCAGAATGATGGAAACTGAGAACCATTAGGAGAAAAGTATTTAAAGAATAAGTGCACTATCATAGGAAGTGCACTTATTGTTTTTGCCCCCTTTCCCTCTTCCAACTTTACAGAGCCCACCCTCCCCTCCTCGGATTTATACTTACAGAGATTCGGCTCCTGTGGCCTTGGGGGTTTGTTTACAACCTGTGCCAATACTCCTCTCACTGCCTTCCTCGCCTGCACAGTAGAGTCCTGTAGACTTTTATACAGCTCTAATGTACTGGCGAGTCAGTCAGTGAGAGGAATTTGGCTCTGGATGGAAACAATCCCTGAAGGTTATGGGTGCCGGATCTTGGTAAGAATAAATATGCAGAGTGGCAGAGTGGGCTCTGAGATGTTAAGGGAGAGGAGCAGAGAGAATATGTTTTAAACAAATTAAAACAAAACTTGAGACATTTTTTTTTAATTCTTGTGCCTAAAACAAAAGTTACATCTCCTGAGGTGTATCCCTTGGCCAGGCCACTGCTCTGTCTTTTGATATTACTATTTTGTTATTAACAGTGGATAGTACAGCTGTCGCTGTATGTCTGGCCTCAGCGCGTATGACAGCTATGGCTTTCAAACACAGAGGGAATAAAGTCAATTGTACACACACCCTCCCATTGGTCAGTCACAGAATGCTGTGTATTATTCAAAGAAAAAGAGCCCATACAGTATGAGAGTCCTTTTCACTAAAATGCAATCCACTGCCAGTCAGCTATGACCAGCAAATTGGTTTTAGTTGTGAAGTAGATACTTGTGGCAGCTATGTGAGCATGACTCAGGAGATGCTCAGGTAGCACGTGGGCTTCATCGATGGACTCTGCTGGGGTGCAAGTGGAGAGTGGAGCAGTACGTAGCACTATGTTATGATGATTTTTTTTGGACATGGCATCGCTAAACAGCAAGGTAAATACATGATTCCTGTTCTGACTTCTGAGTATGTTATCATCTGTAATAAAATCTTCACTGTGAGGACTATTGGACCTGATTTGTGGACTGCAGTTTTACTGATGAGCAATCTGATACTGTATGGGTTCTTTTTCTTAAAGTGACATTAAACCCTCAGATTTTTTAACATAAAACAATACTGTAATGTGTGCCTTACTGTAATCCATGGTTGTTTCCCTTCTCTTTGCTGCTCTTCCTTTTAAATCTGTATCTGTTCTCATGTTCTGCAGAACTTCTGTTTTGCAGCAGACTGCCTTGTCTCAGGAATGGATACACGGTGCCTGTGTATACGTTTATATAGGCTTGAAACCTGAGCCAGCACTACAGGAAGAGGCCCAGAGCTCAAAAGGGAAGTTCTTCACAAGCATGAGAAGACATGAGGATTTAAAAGGAAGAGCAGCAAAGAGAAGGGAAACAACCATGGATTACAGTAAGGCACACATTACAGTATTGTTTTATGTTAAAAAATCTGAGGGTTAAATGTCACTTTAATGATAGCATGTTTAGGTCTCATTGAAATATGCAGGATTATGGTGTAGTGTTGTTGTTAGTTGACAATATTTCATTATATTTTAACTTACACAATTGGACAATTTTGGTAGGAGATTTGCATTCAGTTTTAGATATCGTGTGAACCAATAAAATATTGTAACATTCATATTGTTAAAAGCAGATATTGAAATATGTATGTGTGAACCTTAAATGATGATTGATTTTCTATATTTTAATCTATCCAAGTTTGGAGATTCAGTTTTTTACTGTACTGCTGATTTTGAGTTTACAATTGGTAATCAATCAGTAAGCCTGACAGGCAGACCTAAGTATAGTTGAAACAGTTGTTGGGAATGCCCAAAGAAGACTTGGCCTTCAAAATGAGTTTGAAGAATAAACCACATTACTCAGGACAAGAATTGATATGCTTTTGTTTTCATCTAAATGAAATTGCATTATGAAGAATGTAATGATAATTGTAAGGTTGTAATGAAAATTGTAGCAAGAACTATTGTATTATTTTAAATCTTTTTTTAGAAGTGTATTAAACGCCCCTGACAAATGACAGACAAAGCAACATAACATATACTGTGACAGAAACATGCTTTTGTACACATATTTGTCACAGCCTTTAGCTGCAGTTACATGCACACTGTTAATGAAAATTGTTGGTAATGTAATTGTTATATGTTGAAGGGCTTAAAATTATTTGATAGGTAATCTAGGACTGCGTAAATGAAGTGCTGCTACTGATATCAACAGTAGAGATGGGCTCCCAATACTGACAATAACTCATTAGCAATAGTTTTCAATGATAAAAAAAAACAGCTGCAAATTTAATTACTAAACAAGATCTTATAAAATATAAACATTTGATGATTACATTTTCATTGATTGTGATCACTACAGTTGTCAATACATGATAGTTACAAATTGAGTAGATGAGATTTAATTAATAATGTTCATATTATGTGACAAATGCATCAAATCCTCACAATTATATATCTGGCTCTGCTAGACTATTGTTCAGTGTCACTAGATGATTGGGTTTGCTATGTGAAACTGGAGAATGCAGCTGTAAAGTTTATGTCGTAATGTGATCTACGTCTTAAGTATGCAACACTATCTTACAGTGTCTTTGAGCTATAAAAATAACTCGTAACCACATGTATGTTATGTTAGTCTTGGCATTTTACATTGGATGGAAGACAAAGAAAGAGCAAGTCTGAGCAACAGATGCTAGTGGGGCACTCGGTTAAGAATGATTTAAATCAAGAGTCCTTGCGTTTGCTTTGACAGAAGTTACATTTAAAGTGTATGTATAGCCAAAACATTTTTTTAGCTTTGGATAAAATAGGGGAGTGTTAAAACCCCTATAAGAATATTTCTGGTTTTCTGTTGCCCGCTAGACAGATATTCTTTCACTTTCAGTTTTAGAGAGGCAACAGGAAGTAAGAGGAATTCTCATTTTAGTTGTCCTAAGAAGCCTTGTCCATATAACTAGATTTCCGTTAACCTCTTACTCTGATGACAACTGCAAAATTTTGCATTTCCACTTATTTGTTGTCTCAGTGACAATAATAACCAAGAAAAATAGTGGGCTAAATCTCCCCAGCTGAGACTTAGACAGCAATAAAGGGTGTTTAACACTTCGCTACTGTTCCCAAACTAAAAAAAAAGTTTTGCAACTTTAAAGTACATTAGTACGGTGGCTGTTATTTGAAGAATCACATTTTAAGGTGGCAAATATGATGGTGTGGTATGGTGGCAAATAATAATTCAAGTATCAAATTTTTGATTTAGAACAGCAGCTCCTCTGCTATATTGAAGCCTAGGCTAATCGACAGAGTCAAAGAAGACTATGTGTAGGGGATGGTGAAGTAACATGGAGTGTGAGAACATTTTATAGGACTTACTAGTTAAAAACAAGTTCTAAGTTTTAAATGTAATAATGTATTTTTCACAATCAACATAACTGCTTGTAAAACTTCCAAGAAAATGTTATAACGATCACCTTTAAAGTGACATTAAAGTCAAAAACTGTTTTCCCTTCCCCCAATGTTAATTAAAGCACTTACCTTAAATGATGTCTCTTAATCTGATCTTCTTGTTCTTCTTTCCTGTCCTTTTCAGTCTTCTCTCCAGCACTGCTGCGGGTCTCCGATCCAGCGCTGACTCCTCTGTCCTTGCTGGCACTTCCTGTCCCACGGTGTCTGCATGCGGGTGCACGCGTCCATAGACTTACCTTGTGTCTCTCCTCGTCTCCCAGCCGAAAATACAAACTGCGCATGCGCCCGCCCCAAGATGCTTTGCGTCCGCCCGAGCATTTTCAGATTTTCGGACGGGAGCGTGCGGCGAAGACAAAGGTAAGTTTAAATCCGCTATGGCAGGAACGTGCAGCAAGAATCCCTAATCTGCCTTTTATGAATGACAGCTGTCACCCATTCAAGTTAATGATCGGGTGACGACGGCTACATTTTAAAGCAGAGGAACGCTGACATACCGCATGTAATCGCATGTGATACGATTACATGCGCTTAGGAATCAATCATTATCCCTGGACACATCGATCCTGGAACTGAAAGTTCCAACTGTGCACGGAGAAGATGCTTACGTGGAGCTAAGGATCCTCCTCCCACCCCATTTGTTAGTTCTTGGGCCTGGCCATTGATCACTCAGACCTTAACTATTGCATTATAAGAAGCAGGAGAAAAAGTCACATGCTCCCACATAGCCATAAGTACTAGTTTATGTCTTTCCTAGAGTGAACAAGGTGAAGAGAGAGCATTTAAAATGTAAGTAAGGGTTCCGTAGGTAATCATGCCTGCTTACCTGTGAACCTGTTACTTTGTTTTGATCCTGCGCTTGACCACTACAAAGAATTATTCAATGCCTCCAAATTCAGAGAAAACATCTGTGTTACATTGTATGGTTAAACCGAACACTCTGGAAACATGTTACTTTGTTTATTGACTGCACTGCCAACATCCCTTTTTGACAGAAACACTTAGTCCTAGTTCACACCTGGGCGTTTTACAGCGCTGATCGACGCGCTGTAAGTTCTTCTTTCCTGTCCTTTTCAGTCTTCTCTCCAGCACTGCTGCGGGTCTCCGATCCAGCGCTGACTCCTCTGTCCTTGCTGGCACTTCCTGTCCCACGGTGTCTGCATGCGGGTGCACGCGTCCATAGACTTACCTTGTGTCTCTCCTCGTCTCCCAGCCGAAAATACAAACTGCGCATGCGCCCGCCCCAAGATGCTTTGCGTCCGCCCGAGCATTTTCAGATTTTCGGACGGGAGCGTGCGGCGAAGACAAAGGTAAGTTTAAATCCGCTTTTAAAGCGTTTTTTTGTTTACTTTTTGCATATATCTTCTGCTCGCTAGCAGTAGATATATGCAAAAAAAAGTGAGGGTTTAGAAACCCTTTAAAGACTATAAAATAATAGAAAAATTGTATTTCTAGGGTATCTTCAATGTTCATATTTAAACAGTGTTTAATTTACAATAGGAAACCTAACTGGCTATCTTTCCACCTAGTTTTAAATAAGTAAATTACCATTTTTCAGCAATTTTGGATTGGTTGTGCAGTAATGTGGTGCAAAGGGAAAAAATTAAGGAAATTGGTTAAGGAAAAGATGAGTAGTGCTGATATTTCTGAAGCTGTGTTAAGAAAAACATGCTGTGCAGAATTAATCTTTTCTTGAGCTCACACAGTATTTGACAGACCAAATGTTGATGCCAAAAGCAACTGCTATTTTAGGTCAGTGTGCAAACTGTGAAATACCATGAAACCTTATCAAAGGCTATCCTATGTTTGTTTGTAAGATGCGTTTATGTGTATCCCTGGCTTAGCAGCCACATCACATCAAACAGAAAAGGGAAAGAATGGACCCAAAACCTATATTCAGTCATTATTTCTCTACATATAAGTACCATGAAATCACCTACAGTATATTATGCTTAAATATGGATAGATATTCTGCTAGCCCATAATTATTTATATGAAGATAAAGTAAGTATTGACATACATTGCATATGTAAGCAATAATTTAATACAAACCCTGTGTGAGAATCCTACCAAGCACAGATATGGAATTAATCAAAGAATATTCTGTGTGCAAGAAAGCATTTCTATATAACTAAGGAAATGTTTTTCTTAAATCAATTGTATTTTCCTAGAATAGCATTCATTTACAATCAAAAGAATCTTGTTTTTCTAATATTTATTTGAGAATTGACATACATAAAAGTTAAAAAGCAGAGCAGGAAAGAACCAACTGAAATTTAAATTTCAGTTGGTTCTTTTTAAGGTAAATAAGGTAAAATTAATTTACCTTATTTAGGTATATTCTAATTTACATATCTCAGGAAATAGTCTTTGGCATTTGTCATATAAGGTATAAGCCACTGGCTATTAAGGCTCCATTGACACCTATATTTTAGATGCCATTAGGGATTCCTGTGGCAGGAACGTGCAGCAAGAATCCCTAATCTGCCTTTTATGAATGACAGCTGTCACCCATTCAAGTTAATGATCGGGTGACGACGGCTACATTTTAAAGCAGAGGAACGCTGACATACCGCATGTAATCGCATGTGATACGATTACATGCGCTTAGGAATCAATCATTATCCCTGGACACATCGATCCTGGAACTGAAAGTTCCAACTGTGCACGGAGAAGATGCTTACGTGGAGCTAAGGATCCTCCTCCCACCCCATTTGTTAGTTCTTGGGCCTGGCCATTGATCACTCAGACCTTAACTATTGCATTATAAGAAGCAGGAGAAAAAGTCACATGCTCCCACATAGCCATAAGTACTAGTTTATGTCTTTCCTAGAGTGAACAAGGTGAAGAGAGAGCATTTAAAATGTAAGTAAGGGTTCCGTAGGTAATCATGCCTGCTTACCTGTGAACCTGTTACTTTGTTTTGATCCTGCGCTTGACCACTACAAAGAATTATTCAATGCCTCCAAATTCAGAGAAAACATCTGTGTTACATTGTATGGTTAAACCGAACACTCTGGAAACATGTTACTTTGTTTATTGACTGCACTGCCAACATCCCTTTTTGACAGAAACACTTAGTCCTAGTTCACACCTGGGCGTTTTACAGCGCTGATCGACGCGCTGTAAAACGTCCAGCAAGTGAAATCCCATTATTTCCTATGGGCATGGTTCCCGCCTGGGCGTATTTCAGCGCGTAGGAACGCACTGAAAAACGCCCTACGCCCAAAGAAGTACAGGAGCTTCTTTGGGGCGTATTTTCCGCATGTATCCATTAGGATACAGTTGGCCGCAAATTGCGGTAAAAACGCGCGGCCTGAAACGTGCATATTACGAACGCCCAAGTGTGAGCCCAGCCTTAGAGGCTTAAAATACATCAACAATATTCCACAACATGTAAATATGCATTTTGTCATTTAGAAATTTTATCATTTAAATCTGTAGACACTCGTGGGTGCCTATCTCAGTCTCAGTCTGAGTGTATATAGCAAGGAATTCCTGCAAGGATTGTAAACTACTGCATTAATGACAAATTCCCCTCACAGTGCCCCTCAGCCCTTGGAATTTAACTCCTCTCACATTACAGTATTTATTGAATTTTCAAGCCAAACTCTGTTCTGCTCCATAAAATTCTGACAAGTGGACTCTGCCAAGCTAATAATGGCTTCATTCTGCTGAAATAAACTTATTTCACTGCAGCAAACAGAATGACATGACCTCAAAAGGTTATTATTAACAGGGTTAATGAGAACCAACAAAATGTTCTCACAAGATTAGTCACTACTGCCATAATAAAAGGTGTGATTTTACTTTAATAAAATAAGCTACAGGAAACGCTATCTACGAAATACTGTGCTGGGGTACCTAAATGATGAATGTAGGTCATTTGAAATTGCTGTGTATGTAAATGGTGAACTTTCTAAGCCTGTATGATTACTGGTATCATATAAATAAATGAATGGTAAATGTTTTAAATATGGCACCGTTCTCAAATGCATGTATGTAAAAAGCACATTTAGCAGTACAGTTCTCCATATATATGTTCTTCTACCTAACAGGAAAGACTAAACTAGTTTTTGCTATACATGCGGTATATAGATTGCAAGTTTTTTTTTTCCCACCACAATACCACTTATGGCTGCAATGTATGCATTGGCAGTATGAGGACAGATTACCACCGGTACACCATTTTTAAAAAACATATTAAAACATGTTTTCATTACTATCCGCTAATCAAAATTCCTTATTTTCATAGGTTTAATGAACTGAGACTGAGTAAGAAGGGTTTACCAAGATGTCATAATTTTTCAACGTGTTTGTCTCCAGGGCATATCTTTTAGCCTTGAGAGCTACTATTCTTCAACTACATTAACCAACATTTTGAATGCATGTCAAGAAATTCTCTGTGGTGTATTATGTAGATGTTTACACAAAGACCTATTGTTTCAGCAGCTTGCTTTACTGTTGACATATCCACAGTGAAAACAGCTGAGGCAAGGCAGGTTGATGCTAGCTAGAATGGGTCCTATAATCTAGCAAATTAAATGTATCATGAGAGAAACTACACATTAATAAGTATGTGTAACCATTTGTTGTAAACTAAAATGTCACTTTAAAGTAGAGCTGCAGCTAACGATTATTTTCAAAACGATTAGTTATCCGATTATTAAGTTCAATTAATCGGTTAATCAGATAAACAATAAAATACATTTTAAAAAATGGCTCCAGTGATGGAATACTAGTTTGTATTGAGGTTGTAGTCCATCACAGGAGCAAGCTTGGAGCGGTGGAAGTAAAAAAGAAAAAAAATAGTGTGGTGTGCAATATAGTGAAAGTGTAAAACTATACAGCAATGACTGCAGAATGGCATCGGCTATAGAGGACTACAAATCCCAGCAATAATACAATATACAGTGCAATGCCGAATACCACTAGCTATAGAGGACTACAACAAATTTCAGCAATAGTAGCTGGCGGTATTCGGCATTGCGCTGTATAATGTACTGTTGCTGGGTTTTGTAGTCCTCCATAGCTAGTGGTATTCTGCATTGCACTGTATATTGTATTATTGCTGGGATTTGTTGTACTCCTCTATAGCTGGTGGTATTCCGCATTGCGCTGTATAATGTATTATTGCTGGGATTTGTAGTCCTCTATACAGTGCAGAATATCACCAACTATAGAGGAGTACAACAAATCCCAGCAATACATTATACATACACTGTATAATGTATTGCTGGGATTTGTAGTCCTCTATAGCTGATGGTACATATACAGCACAATGTACCATCAACTATAGAGGAATACAAATCCCACTATCCCAGCAATACATTATAGAGCACCATGTGTGGGAAAGTGCAGGCTTACCTGAGCAGTCTTCCAGCAACTTGCTTCTGAGATCGGACTTGTCTATCGGCGGCTGTCATACCCCCACACCTGCTCCTCCTTACTACATCTCCCCGCGTCCCTGTGCTGATCGTGGGTGTGGGCGGGCGGTGAGTGTGAGGCGGGGAGGAGGTGCGGCGTGTAGAGCGTGGATGCGTGCAGGCGGGCCTGGGAGCAGCGAGTGTGAGGTGGGGAGGAGGTGCAACGTGCAGCATGTGGGAAGCCGTGAATAGGGCCAACTGACCGGAAGCCAATTAATCGATTATTGTAAAAGTTTACAACTTTTTATATAATCGATTATGTCGGTTAGTTGTTGCAGCCCTACTTTAACCACTTCAAGACCAGGTGTTTAGACCCCCTTCCTGGCCAGGCCATTTTTCAGTGTTCAGCGCTGCAGTACTTTGACTGACGTTTATTCCGTCATGCAACGCTGTACTGAAATTAATTTTATACCATTTTTTGGGGACAGATAGAGCTTTATTTTGGGGGTATTTAATCACCACTGGGGTTTTTATTTTTTATTATAATTAGGAAAAATTACAGAAAATTTTGAAAAAAAAA
>NW_017306556.1:298192-331654 GCF_000935625.1 Nanorana parkeri
GAAGTGGGGCAAACTGCTACAGCATAAAGTACAGGCACCCAGAGTAGCAGGCTACCAAACCTTCCCGTCTGGTTGAATCTCAGGAGGCTCCAACAGGCAAACCTCTGTTAATTCCTGATAGTGCCAAAGCTTGGCCACCCGTTCCAGCCTCCTGAGGCTGCCAATAACAGTAACTGTCTGGGGATGGTGCTTGGTGGGAACTCCAACACTACCTGAAGGCATCTGAGCTTTGCCTGTCAGACCAACCTGGCGTATGGCCATTATTGATTACAGGTATTTATATATGCAGCACTTTACATTCTGTACATGCACATCAGTCCCTCCCCTCAAAGAGCTTACAATCAAAGGCCCCTATCTCACATGAATACATGCTGTACATAGAGACACACACACTAGTGTCAATTTAGAGAGGAGCCAAGTAACATACCAGCCTGTCATCAGAGTATGGGAGGAATCCAGAGTATCCGGAGGAAACCAAAGGAAGCACAGCGAAAACATACAAACTCCATGAAGATTGTGTCTTAGGCAGGATTCAAACCAAAGACCCCAGTGCTACAAGGCAGAAGTACTGACCATTAAGCCACAGTGCTATCAAAGGCATTTGCCCCCTGTCCTGCCTATGACAGTCTCTTTAGAACAGCCAACTGAAAATGACATCTATAATGCAAGCAGTTGAAATAATGTGTACTTTTGCACTTTTGCATATACTTGCACAACATTGTGACAATGGTATTTTATTTTTAACTGTAAAGTACATTTAAAAGTGTAATTTACATTCTATTGTAAACTAAAAATATCTCCCCTCCCCTTTTTTTTTTTAGAAAGTATTTGACAATACAAAGTCAAATGTGCTGATCACACAAATGCTTCTTGGCATTTAAGGGGAAATGCCAAGGTTTACTTCAGGGTCAACCACAGTGTGAACAAAGTGGCAAATTGAAGTTTAGTTCGCAAGACTGCATATGAATAACTCTTTTCACGCTCTTTCATGAATCTTCTCCCATGAGTTTCTCACTAGTCCTGAAAGGCTTTGAGGCAACAATTATCGATATATTTCCTTGTGTGTGTGATGTTACCATCTGAACTTCCAGATACCACCTCAGTTCACAGATATCTTATGAATAGTTTTTTGCTGCACAGGTTGTATACATTGCCATAAGGGGGTTGCTACCTTTTATTTTATCTCTAAGTTCTAAATATGTGTCTGATGTTCATTTTTGTACTTTGTGTTTTTAGCAAACCGATTCAAGATATATAGTTCTGATTTGACCATTCATGGAACAATGAACTTTTGAAAGGGCCTTTGGGATGAACACTTATTTCAGCAAAGCGCAGTCCTCATGAGTCAAATAAATGTCTGCACTTTGACCCCTGTTCCCTTCCTAAATCATAGGTAATTACTTTTATTGGACTGAATAATCGGCCACACCACATACACATCCAGACCTAGGTTTTATGCAGTCAATGTACCCGACCACATGACTGTGGAGTTTGTGTAGTCCCCATTAATACTAATTAAACACAATATTGGAAATGTACTATTTGCAGTGGCAAATATGCAATACTTAAACATTGAAGAAAAACGGTCATGCTAATAAAATCATTTGTCTCTTCTGTTTATTAACATTGATATGTGCAGAATCAAACATTGCAAGGGCCCAACTATATAGCACCAACAATAAAATGCCCAGCTTAGGAAAACAAACTCAATTGGAAGATATTTAACTGCTTTAAAGAAAGAAGTAGTACTATTTTTTTTATTATTTGCTTCATATTAAAATATTGTTGTAAAATATCCCTGGGGAGCTTAACAGTATACACATAACAGATAAACCATTCCATTCATAAATGTAATGCTTCAATGTTTCATTTGCAGAACAAAGGTGTTTTTCTTCTAACTCACAGACTTCTATTCAAGTGTGCCGATTATGAATGGCTATGATTTCAAGGTGTAAGGCACTTGGTGTGTTTACAAAACATCACCCATCAACATTTTAGCTGAGTAATTCCCTGTGTCCTGATCTCTACACTCACCACACTGTGTCATTCTCACTTTCAACAGCCAAAGAGATTTCACTCTGCCAGCAGCTGCTTATTGGCACTCCATATACTCTCTGTGACAAATTCATTAACTTGCAATAACGTCTGTTAGAGTGCTAATGCTAGGAACTCCCAGAATTCTTATGTTTACCAGGATCACAACATGTCTTCCAATTAGTTGCTTTATCTTAAGAAGTACTGAGAATTCTAAAGGTAAATTGATATAATTACAGCTGATCAAGTGAGATTAAAAAAACCATTAAAAACAATAGTAACATATATATTTTCAAACACACTGGGATATTTTATCACTACAGAGATAAATAGAGGATAAACACATTGCCATAATCATCATTAAACTTCAGAGACATAGCAAACATTCATCTACACTGGAAATGGTCAATTTAAGTAGCAGAGTTTTTCCAACGTTCTGGGAAACCTCAACAATGGTTTCTTTTTCTCTATAGAAAAGTGGCTAAACCCCTTACTGAGCATGTACCAAATACAAAATTTGGCCTAGTCGAGAAGAAAAGTGAGATTTCCTGACAGCTAGTGGCAGGTCTCTCATACCTCACTGGAGTCTAGTTTTATTTCTCTGGTATACATTACTATATGGATAATTGTAATGGGCATTGTAAATTATGGTATTTGATTCACCCAACCCCAATATAGCCTAACATAAAAACAATGGCATAAAATCAGACAGTCAGGAGCTAGCTGATGATCGGATCAAGTCCAGCCTACTCACAAAACTCTTTAGTTCACGTGTATAACATGTGCAGATTTACCATTTTTTTGTCTGTATTTTTTATATACAGACTACTAATTGTGTTTACTCAGCAACCAACATATATCAAGGTCAGGTTTCCAAATGAGAGTGGATTACAAATTTGCAACTCCAGCATTTTCCCTTTGACCACAGTTTTAATAATGCTTGTTGATTAGTCAGTGGGGTTGATTTACCAATAAAATAAAGTAAGTTCACTTTGCAAAACACAAAAACTGCTTTACTTAATTTACTAATCTAGTTGAACAGCCTCTACTATTTTAGTATATCAACTCCAGTAACTAGAAACCTAATGAAAGGCAGAGTTCTTTTCTTGTACAACTCCCATTTATTACACTAAGTAGTCACTAGCCTAGTAAAAAACTGTGGGCCATGTGTATTTAAAAGACAACCTCAAAAAAGTACACAGAGTACACAATGAAAACGATTGCCCAATTTCAGCTGTGTAAACTGTGATAACTTGACATGACAAGATCGCACAGAGAGGCAAGACTTGATCCCATGACCTTAAAAGATACACTCAGTTCACGGTCTTCATGTTTGCTTCCACCTTCTTATTATCCTGTGACAGCATACATACATTGGATACTATACCAGCAGACTGGTTAAAAAAAACATTGCATTCAGAGCAGATGTTTCATGGTAGATATACAAATAAATTATGTGTGTCAACATTGCAGAACTGTAACAACAGAAAACTGGAATTAAAGTTTGTGATCAAATTGTTCTTGTGCCTGTGTTATGTTTTATAATTCCCATTTAATAATTTGATTAACCTCTTAAGGAATCATTGACAGTAAAGGTATATAGCTTTTTTAAATTTGAACTTTTGGTCATCATAATCTTCAGCCTTCTCATTTCACAATATTTTCTAATATGTTACCAACTACTCCGCTCTTTGGCCTACTGCTTGATTTATAAATTCTGTTTTTTATTCAAAGAATTTTTTTACAGATATAAACAAAGGTGCAAAACAAGTAACATTGTCATACAGTAAGGAGTAACACCATCAAGGTGTGAATCTTGCAAGGCAGTCCAGCAGGGGTGTCATGGCGGCCGGGTTCCCTCCCAACTGATCTGCTAGAGCCTCGGGGGATATGGCTCCAGGGGGAAGAGAGGATGAGGGCTCACCGTGGACCCGGCGGATGCCTCCGTTCCCACCGCCGACGGTACGTCACGTCTCGGCGATCGCGCCGTAGGAAAGTCCGGGGATGCGGTGTTGGAGGAAGGCCGCAAGTCCGTGGGGGTGTCCGGACGCACGAAAAGCTTCTTGAAAGCTGTTTTCGGCGTGGACCGTTGCCCCCTCTGTTTGCCCTTCTTAGACATGGGTGGATGAAGAGGTGGGGGAGGACGGAAAGAGTGTGGATTGTAGGTAGTCGGGCCCGGAGCTTCAGGGATTTATTCCTCACGCATCCATGGCTTGGCCACGCCCCCCTACTGCTTGATTTAACAGAGCAAGCCAATGGCAGTATTGTAATACAGACTGCATAATGATGAACTACACTATTCCACCTGCCCTCCCCCAAAATGTACTCATGCCATTCATTGACATCATAGTTACATGACTGAGCAAATCAGAATTGATAGGGGAATCAGTTTGAAAATCAAGAACAGAGTAGCAATGAGGTGAACTGTTGGTTGAAGAAATTAAAGAAAAGACAACGTCATGGTACTGTCAACGCTTCCCCTTAAAGGCAAGCCATACTGATTTTGGGTCCATTTTATGTCAAAGTTTTAAAACAGATTTTTTTTTCTTTACTCTCTCTCTCTATACACACACAAATTAGTATACAGTATACAGTTTTATGGGAAATGGGATAAAGGAAACTGTATACTGTATAAGAGAAAGTTAGTAGCTGTCAAAGAGACTGTAAGATCCTGTTCTGCAAATAGAAAACTTCTATTGTGCTGCTAACTTACCACTCCAAATCCAAAAAAGTTGGGATGCTTTGTAAAATCTACATACAAACAGAATGCAATGATTTGCATATCTCATAAACCCATATTTTATTCACAATAGAAAAAAGAAAACATATCAAAATGTTTAAACTGAGAAAATGTAGCAATTGAGAAAAACAGAAGGTCATTTTGAAACGGATGGCAGCAACACGTCTCAAAAAAGTTGGGACAGGGCAACAAAAAGCTTGCAAAGTAAGTTGTACTAACAAGGAAGAGCTGGAAGAACATTTTGCAAATATTTAAGTGAATTGGCAATAGGTCAGTAACATGATTGGGTATAAAAAGAGCATATTAGAGAGTCAGAGTGTCTCAGAAGTATAGATGGGCAGAGGCTCAGCAATTTGTGTCTAAAAAGTGTCGAAACAATTTCAGAATAATGTTTCTCAATGTAAAATTGTAAATACTTTAAATATATCATCAGCTACAGCACATATTATCATCAAAATACTCAGAGAATCTGGAGAAATCTCTGTGTGCAAGGGACAAGGCTGAAACGCAATATTGAATGCTCATTAACTTGGGGCCCTCACTGCATTAAAAACAGTCATGAAGCTCTATCGATCAAAGAAGCCATGTCTGAACATGATCCAGAAATGCAGCCATGTTCTCTGGGCCAAAGCTCATTTAAAATGGTCTGTCACAAAGTGGAAAACTATTCTGTGGTCAGACGAATTGAAATTTTGCATTCTTTTCTTTGGCAACCATGGGTGGCATGTACTCCGGGCTAAAGAGGAGAGGGACCTTCCGGCTTGTTATCAGCGCTCAGTTCAAAAACCTGCAACCTTTGATGGTATGGGGGTGCATTAGTGCGTATGGAATGGGTAGCCTTCACATCTGGAAAGGCACCATCAATGCTAAAAGATATATCCAGGTTTTAGAGCAGCATAAGCTCCCATGCAGACAACGTCTTTTTCAGGGAAGGCCTTGCATATTTCAGCAGGACAATGCTAAACCACATACTGCATCTATGACAACAGCATCGCTTCGTAGTAGAAGAGCTTGGGTGCTTAAAGGAGAACTATGAGGCGAGTGCTTTTCACTCACCTCATAGTTCTAGCCGACCTGTGACAATGAGACTGTCACAGGTCGGCTTAGTAGATCGGGAGGTGAGCGAACACATACCGGCATTCGCTCACCTCTTGATCCTGTCACGGCTCTCAGCCGTGACAGCGGAGGGGCTGGATTCCCCCTACCCGCTCCGCCTGCGCTGACTGGCGGGACGGACAGGGAGGGGGTGGGTACAGCTGGCTCTGCCCCTAGGTAGGCAGAGCCAGCTGTCAGTCACGCAGCTGGGCGGATCCAGACATAATTGTTGGGATCCGCTGCGGCGTCTCAGTATACCGCGAGCTACAGCTCACGGCATACTGAGCCAAGGGTGACGGGAGGACGCTAGTTTGTGTCCTCCCGTTACCCTAAGGAGAACTATGGGGAAAAGCCTTAACCCCATAGTTCTCCTTTAACTGGCCTGCCTGCAGTCCAGACCTTTCACCAATTGAAAATATTTGGCGCATCTTGTAACAAAAAAAACAACAAAGAAGACCCAGGACTGTTGAGCAGTTAGAGTCCTATATCAATCAAGAATGGGACAACATTCCTCTCCCAAAACTCCAGCAACTGGTCTCCTCAGTTCCCAGACGTTTATAGAGTGTTGTTAAAAGAAGAGGGGAGGCTACACAGTGATAAACAAGGCCCTGTCCCAATGTTTTTGAGATGTGTTGCTACTGTCAATTTTAAAATCACTTTTTTAATGGTACATTTTTTAAGTTTAAACATTTGATATGTGTTCTATTTTCTATTGTGAATAAAATATGGCTTTATGAGATTTGAAAATCATTGCATTGTTTTTAATGTAGATTTGACACAACGTCCCAACTTTTCTAGAACTGGGGTTTTACATAAACATCACACATTTTGCTACAGTATAAATACTGTATGACAAAACAAAAATATTTGTTTGCTATAGGAAGTATATTCTCTTGAATCTAGGTCCAGGTTTTAAAAAATACTATGTCCATTACAATTCAGTGACTGGCTGATCTATGAGCCCTCTAGCATATTCTGAATAGCAGCTGAATAAACATAAGACACACAGGTGCTATATACACACTGGAATCCTATGACTGTGTCATGTCTAGCCTGGGTCAATGCCTACTCAGACAAAATATATCTTTAGCACAGTTCAACTGTAATGTTCTTTGTCATAGTTGTTGGTTGTTCTGAATATTCAAATAAAATGATATTCACGGCAGCAGAGGTCAATTTTGCATCAAATTGTACAATGTAGTGCTTGTACATTGCATGCATTTCTAGCTATTTGCTGTTGTTCTGTTTGCTTTATAAATCAATATTTACAGGCACAGATTATGTAAAGTACAAAGTTAACATAAGCATACTCCATGTTCACGTTACACTGGGTTGTGCATTCACACTTTATCAGCATTTTGTGTTTAAACCAACTTGCACATCTGCAAGACATCTCTGAGAACAGATTTGAAAACACAACCTTACTCACATCAAAGGAACATGAAAAAGTATTTTATGCTCCTATTTTTGCAGACACTGTTGAGCAGGGAAAAAATGCTTACATTTTTCAAGCAGTCGTCAGAGATTCTGCTACTATAGCATTTTGATTTTTTTTTTTCTTTTTGTTCCTGTTTTCAGTAATTCTGCTGTTACTGGACAGGTTACTGTATCTGCCAAGGGATAAACTGCCTGTTTGTCGTTCATTGAAGCACATGTTTCCCTCTGCCTTGTTGCTGACATCAGTTTTAAAGACCCATACGTTCCAAAATTAACTTTTAATTACAAAAAGCATTCAACAGTCACAACATACGTTTGTGACAGTTATATAAAGGGTATTTTATTTTATTTAATTCCAAGCAAATATGTTTCAAAGTTTTCACCAACAGAGTGAAGTACTCTGCGTGATACTTTTTTCATCTGCACTAACAGTTATATTTTCAGGACTACCCCCTTCATCTAAGGTCTAAGCAGTACTGTCCATAGAAGGTGGTAGGCCCAAAAGCATGTCCTAAAAATTTTAATTGTTAGTGCAAATAAAAAAGTATCACGCACAGTACTCATTTGTGTTCTTGCCATAGTGCACTAATATGGCTAAAATCACCTTAAGCTGAATAACGTTTTCACCCAAGGTTTACACAACATTCATCTAAGTAACCATTAGTCATAGATGAATTGTAAGTAAAAATAAGAGAGCCTTGTGTGAAAGTTGGGTGAATTTTGGGTGACAACATTATTAAACAGAGCACTGTCCATTGTTATTAGAAACAACTGAGAGTGGTTTTGTTTTGTAATGTAGTGGGAATTTAATGCAATTTACTCCTGGCAGACATCACAGACTTTAAAGTGAAAGTGAAGTCTAACTGACAGGCAGATTTATTTATTTATTTATTTTTTATAGCAGTGTAAGTCGCTTCTGTCATAGATATTTCTCCCTGTTTGTCATCACTTTTTTCTAAAACTGTACAGGGAGGTGTGCATGCGCAGCTCAGTGCACAGTCTATACAGGATTCTTGCCGAGATGACACAACTCCCGTGAGCATGCAGGAGTAATTTCATCGGGGCCTTGCCGATCAAGCGGCCATAGACTCCGGACCTAGTAGAGGCCCAGGACGGAGATGGAAGCATCAGTGACCAAGGGGATCAGCACTGGAGGGGATAATATCTGTGTGCATACTAGCCCATTATGGCAAACAGCTCCTGGGGCCCAATTTTTTTTTATTTTTCATTAGCGGTTCACTTCCATTTTAATTTATCATACTTCAGGTAGACCTCACTTTAATTTTTCTATTCAGCAGCAATGGGTCCTTGCAAATGGCTATAAAGTAACAACATTAGCAGATAGAATTAATGATTTGAGGGTCCCTCCCTGTCAAGAGAGGCAGAAACTGTGCAAGCAACCATTTCTTTCTTAAACAGACAGGATGATGTCAGGAGTAATCTGGCAAAACAAATTTCTCCTAATAAGCCAATCCTGCCTTTCTCTTGAACTGCATGTGCACAATACAAAAGAGAAGATAGATCCCCTTTCATTTCTAGGGCGTAACAGGATCGAGAGGTGAGCGATTGTCGGTATGTGTTTGCTCACCTCCCGATCTACTGAGCCGACCTGTGATAGTCTCATTGTCACAGGTCCGCTAGAACTATGAGGTGAGTGAAAAGCACTCACCTCATAGTTCTCCTTTAATAAAGGAGTAATATTAAAAGGTTCTTTCCAAATAACATTTCCTTGTATTTATTCTGGCAACTTTAGCTGGGTGCTGCTATCTTGAATGTGATGTCAGTGACCCATGCTTAGCAATGCTATATATGCAACTGAATAATACCTTATACCCTTTTCCCTCTGTGCTTCCCACCTGTATGTGGACTGGCCTCAAAGTTCTCTCATACAAACCTGCGAGAGCGACCGATAGAGTAAAGATTGATGTTTATTTCTATCACCATAAACAAGATGACAAAATGAGAAATTAATCCTTACAGTGTGTGTGTGTGTGTGTGTGTGTGTGATGTTTTGCTTCTGATGGGAGTCCAGCTTTAAAAATAGCTATACTACCTGGAAAGTTGTCTTCTACATGCCAATTTAAGCCGTATCTGTCCAGTGCAAAATCAATTGATTCATGTTTAATTTAATGTTACATCAAGGGGGTACACCTAGTTCTATGAAGTGTATCATCAAGCAGTGGCTAAATAATAATAAATTGCTTAGTGTTGAAGTATCCCATAGTTCATTCCTTACCAGCTACCCAGGGAGGAACCTGTCACCAGATAAAAACAAATACCAACTAACATTTCTTCTCCCACAGCTAGCAAATACTTGGCACAATATCTAAGTTTAGCAGTTCAGCTTTGGTCCTTGGGCATTATCTGCCAATTTATCCTGTTTCAAGAGTGAGACTAATTCCCAGTCCTGGCTGACACTGTGCCCCGGTCTCAATGCATCATGTGGCTTGTGGCCTTTAACGCTGAAACTGTGATGTGGCCCAGCGCTCTGCAATCAGCTGAAAGCACTTATAGGAGCTGCCTGTCTATCCCATGATATGCTGATCAGAGAATAATTCACAGCCTCTCTTTTCTTTTGCTTGGATAAGGATTAAAATTAACATAAACACAGCAACATCTTAAAAGTAGATGAAACTTGGCTTCTAAACATTCATTTAAACTTGTCTTAAATAGAAACACTGTGTTATTATTGTTATTATCATCTATAACGCAGTAAATATGTATTATTTCTATTCATTCTACTTTGAATACCTAAGACCTCTGAATTCTGAGAAAGGCATTCACTTTGTTTTCCGAGGTCAAAACAAATTGGCAGATCAGAAAAAAACAGGGAACTGGAGAACCCTACTGATCAATAATTGCAGTTCTGCAACTGTATCAATACAAGCATGTGTGCTAAATTGGCTTTTTTTACTGATTCCATACTGACTTGTTGGCATAGAAAATATAACACCTGACGAAATCCTAAAGCTGTACTTGAATTAACAAAGAGCTATTTGAAATTTGCCTAGGAAGCCTACTGAATCTTGCCCCATTTCAATGACCTGAGTATTTAATACTGACCTTTAATGTTTAAAGTGGAACATCAAGAAAAAAGATTAATACACTACCTAAATACATATATGTTTATTATCTTACCTGTACAACTAATCCTCTGATCTAAACACACCTGCCACACTTCAGAGCTAGACAGGTGACATACTTTATTCCTGATTCAGCAAAGCAGCTTAACTTTTCCCCCTCCCTGCTCATTAGGCACAGAATCAGCATCACTGCCTGTGAACAATTAGCAGGTAGATGAACCTGAAACTAGTCATTCTAAACCAAGAAGCTGTAAACCTGAAGAAGAAAGCAGTAGAGGGATTTAGTGGTAATGCATATGTGCATACAAGACTGGCTAGCCAAAATGACACATACTTGCCTGGAACACTCTAAACCTTTTTTTTTTTCATGATTTTGGCTACAGTAGGAAAGGGTTTCGGCACTTTTTTGTTTTTTCTCATCGGAGTCTCATTAAAGAGATATCCCTTTACTTCATGTCCTGTAGACATATGAAGTGTGAGCATTTGCCACTTTAGACAGATCTCACTGGAACAAGTGTCCCCAATGGAAGATATGCTCTCTATTCCTGTTCTGGTGGCAGCTCAAATGTTTGGACTTAACCTCACTTTTACTCCTGCTGACAATGGTGATTGGAACATATATCTATCTATCTATCTATCTATCTATCTATCTATCTATCTATCTATCTATCTATCTAGATAGATAGATATATCTATCTATATATCTATATTCAGGTGGGCTGCATGACAAGGAACACTGAACAAAGTAATAGTGGGGGGTTTCTCAAATTTGACTGCAAAAGTGGAGCTACACTAAAAAGTCTATTTTGTAGACTGATTCTTCCTGCTGCTTTACCACCATCTTTGTCCACCCTGGCTCCACTCTCTCATGGAAAACTTACTAGTACAGACCATTTTTGGGGCTTGTCCGTTTACAACTGAAATTATTGGCTCACCTTAGCTAGTCAGATGTCCCCAAGTTCATTAAGCTGGCACCTTCAGGTGTCTGCTTGCTGGTTCACTTTATTTTCAGAGTGCCTATTACGTAATTATCAACCACATAGGTTCTTGCTCTATAATGGGCCTCCTCGTATCCTGTGCCTTTCAATTGGTTAGTGAAGTCTATGATTGCATTGGGAAACAAACAGCAAGGTAAATGGGGTGGGAAAAGCCAGGTCAGGTACTGCTCAGGAAGATGTGTGTTCAATAATTGCCTGATAGAGCATCTAGCTTTAAGAGACCCTAATTTATGGGCATGAGGCGGCTTATGCAGTTTTCTTTAAAGTGGAATGAATTGTGGGAGCAGAAAAAGAGACTGCTCAGACACTGTAGCCTAGCCTGCAGAAAATATTTCCTGTACTTCCTTGAGTGCACTTCCATTATATACAGAAAGAAAGAAACCACACTAAATGATTTTATGCTCAAAGTTCTAAGAATTATATATCTATACTGCTAATAATAAATGTTAACATTTGGCTAGAAAATTGTAAATATATTATTCACTTTTTATATATTGTGTCTATGAGAATCCGCATTATTAATATATTATTATTATTATTATTATTATTATTATTAAATACGTCATGCAGGAAAGAACATGAGAGAATCACAAAAGGACATCATCAATATCTTGCCAAGAAGGACACTGACTGCAAAATTGTAATTGGTGGTTGGCAAAGATAAACATTTGCCATTATGGCCTGACAGCACACAGCAATAAATACTCCCTGGCTGTGTCTGGATGATAGGCATCACATATCCACCTGCCATTTTAATAACGGTTCACAGAATTGTTTAGGCAATGCTGTGATTTTCAAAATTTATATGTTATAAAATGCTCATCATGTTCAGATCGCAGAGCATAAAAAGAATATTTGGTAGCCCAATCCATATGTTTCTAGCTTCTGTTTATACATTGTAACGTGGGAGCAGCCGATAAAAAAAATCCCAAAATATCTTTATCAGTTCAAATTAACTTGCAGTTTGTAAGCCTGAGTAAAACTTTTAAAGTGCACTTCAATCCAATGTCTGGGCTCTATTAACATTTCCAACATATGTTCACTGAGCTGTGTTAACTTTGAATACCCAAGGCACATTTTCGCAAAAAAAAGTAGGTGGTTTTTTTTCTTCTTTCTTTTCTTTTATGACACATGATTAACATGGACACCGTATTTACCAAGCTCAGTGAACCTTCAATTTGCTAAGTGAACATTCACTTTGCTAAGTGAACAGTCTCTACTGCCTCACTAAATTAACCCCAGAGAGAGACAACAATAGGCATATGCTCATTTAATTAAGAGCAAGGTGGGAGGAGATGTGTGCAGAATCCAATGGTGCCCAATAAAATATGGTTGTTTAATTAAATTGGAACAGTGTACAGTGATTGGTTGGTAAGGGTTACCATACCTTCTGGTTTGCCTTCTTAGACATTAGTTCTCACCTGTTGGTTTATCAGCGCAAGACAATTTCTAGCTAAAAGCTTTACTACACTTTACACATGTTGCTTTCCTTCCCTACTCCCCTATCCTATGTGGCCTTCTAGTTTCTAGTTCTATACTGTGGACCATTACTAAGGGATTGACATATAAAAGGTTCACCCAGTGTACAGCTGGACAACCGTAGGCTGCATTGCATTACTGCCGCTAGATGGAGTCTGAGCTGCAAAAGGAAATTCCTATGTTCCTTGGCTCCTTTTAGCAGCAGTAATTCCATGTTAACAGTGCCTGTCCAGCTATATGTTAGGCAAATCCTTTACAAATCAGCCCCTTAGTGAAAGTATGGACATCACATTCTATTCCATACTTTCTATTCTGTACTGAGGCAAACAGAAAACACTGATTACTTAAACTGTCTTCATCTTGGTGCTGAATGTCCAGGCTTTGTAGCCTATTTCTGACGCATTTTTAGGTTGTCCTCTAGGGTCAGTAACCTCTGTCTGCCACCATGCAACTATGGAAAACTAATAGCATTTCTAGGAGAAACAAGTAAAACCACATGCAGCAATGCCCGCCAGCGAGTAAAAGACAGCCCAGGAACACTAAGTTTTGTAAGTCTAGAGATGGTGATTATGTTTTGACACTGCTTACTAATTTGAGAAATGGAAGTCAAAAGAGGTGGCAGTAATTTTTGTTATTTAGTTAGAACTGGTCTCACAGAGTCAAAGCATCACACTAGAGTTTATATACACATTAAAGGTGTAGCTATACAAGCTATAGCTATATATACACATTAAAGGTGCCAGATACCAGCCAGGGATTCAATTCATGGTAGCACATTGAAAATTAGTAACAGGTAATAGCTATACAATGCATAACAAGGAGATTGGTATGAGTGCAGATTTGCATAATGGATGCAGGATTACCATCTTGGATAGTGTATGCTTGACAGGAGAGTGTCCCAAAAAAAGAGTATACTTTTTTTCGTTAGAACTTTATTGAAATGTCATGAGTTATATTTCATTAAGTGTTATCAGCACTGCAGTTGTATCACATCAAGCGACACTGAGTTGGAAAATTACAGCACACTTTTTTTTTTTAAGTGCTCATCACCACAACAGGGTGCCGTGAACTGTACCCATTTGAAACAAGGCAAATTGCCTTGTCTATGTGTTGGGGCTGCGCTGGAAAAACATCCAGCACAGCCCCAATGATTCTGGTGTAAATAGACCCTACATGATTTACATATTCTTAACTAGCAGAAAAGGAGCTATAAAACAACCCATCTCTGCCCTCTCTAGATGCTTGTAAGTTATTCGCGCAAAGTCTAGGTACAGGTTCACTTTAACCAGTTGACATCCGCGGTGTTAAACCCCCTTCCCATCCAGGCCATTTTTCAGTATTCAGCGCTGCGGTACTTTGAATCCAGACGGCAACCCGCCAATGCTGCAGTGCCGTCCGTCCGTTTTTTTACAACGGGCGGACGGCAAGAGGTTAAACAAGCTCCACATGCAACATTTTGCAGCACAAGTCTTCCTCCAACGCGCTTAAACTGCAAGCCAGATACAACCTGAATTTTACCCTCATTAATCTGAAAATCTGGGTGATGTAAAATGATGGTGTAAATTAAAAGTTAAAAAGAAAAAATACATGTAAATCAAAACTGAAGTTCAATGTATTTCTGCTGACTGCAATTTGTTGGTATGCCCGAATCACTCCACCTAACCAGTTTGTTCTAATGAATGCTTTAATCACTATAATCAGACAGACAAAGCAACTGCAAATTAAAACAGAATTACACTAGTATTTAAAAATATAGCTCTGCCATTCAATATCTAATTATGTTTAAAATTGTTTGTAATGTCCAAATTGCTGCATAAGAAAATTGTGATGGGTGGATATTTAGTAATGTATAAAAATACATTTGTGTTGGCTCTGAAAAGTTATCTTTTGCAAGCTGCTACTGTATAGCATCAGTGTACATAAGAGGTTATTCACACTTTCTCAGCAGCCAGCCACATCACATATACACAAATCAGCATGTGGTGACCTAAACTGAAAGAATGTTAGCAGATGGCATTAGTGAGAAGACACAAAACAGTACTGGGTAGGCTAATTTAATCCAATCCCATTGAAATTTAGCCATTGCATTATTATTCTTATTCTTCTCAGCATAAGTTGTACAGATATATAGAGCAAAATATTGCTTCCTCCTTCCCAACAATACTATAGTGTTGCCATCTGTTTGAATATGGTCAGGACTAGCTGCAGACAGCTTGCCGACATGCTGTGTATCTGTATTCCTGTAACAGATGACAAGCTAAGTCCATCACTGCCAACATTTGAATACATATTTCTGAGGCAATTCACTGCTGGGTAGGTTCATCTATACTAATATCATACTGTGTAGTGGAAAAGAACATAGGTCAATAAACCCCTAACATGGCATGACCTTTGTACATTACTATCATACAACCTTATTGAATTTCAAATGTTTTCAATAAATTATAATCTGGCAAGTAAACAAAACAGTAGGTTAACACTGTCAATACATCTTAATACATAAGTGATAAAGTGTACATGATATAAATGATTTTAGTTATTAACAGCATGCAAAGGACACTGATATCTTGCAACAACAATGACAGCCCAGCTTTCAGCCGTACAATACAGACATAAAAATAAAAGTTCACTGTGTCTGGTTGCTTCCATACAAGTGTTTGCTCTTCGGGACTCAAATACAAGTATCAGAAAGAGGAACTGTCTTTGTTGATTACAAGCTGCTGTTGAGATTGTATTGCTTATCTTTATAGTGCACTCTAGAGCAGTGGTTCTCAATCACCGGCTTGCTCTCTGTTCCTTCCTGTTAGCGCAAACCACAGTTCTACACTTGAAGGCACTGCTGTATATTACACATATGTATACACTGCTCATTCATGTTACACTGCCCTATTAGAAGGGGACACCAAGTGTATGGCAAGCTGTATTGTGTGTGTCCATACAGTATAGTGCAGTAAGCCGCAGTGCTTGGTGAGGAAGTGTTCCTGGAAGGAGGTGCACACAAAATGGAAGGGCACCCCAGACACTGGGGGGATTCTTGGGTGTTTGGCTGATGACACAAGGATGGTGCTTCCTACTCCTAGCGCAGGAACAAAGCAAATGGGAGCTCAGGGCTGAAGCTTGGATGTTCACACAGCTGGCTGCTCACACTCCACCTTAAGGAGCTGGGAAAGTGACAGTGAGGAGAAGGGCCAGAGCCCTATGCTGGCATAACACGATGTGGCCCGGGGCAAAGTCCAGAATTACGCCCCGGTGAAAGCCTAAACCCTAAATGAGTAGATCATTGGTTCTCAAACATCACATTAGCAATGCATGCATGTATTTCTGTGCACTGTATAATTCAAGCAGGCTCAAAACCTTTTAACCACATCCCTTTAAGTCATGCTCATAATCCACGCAATTAATCCATATCCATATTTTATCTTTGCGTTTATGTATTTCTCTTTCTTACATTCTAATGTTGGGAGGTATGTATAATGTGATGTTGTCACTTAATTTAACACAGCTATTGTGTTAAGCATTGTATATTATGTTGGGGCTGTTTACTAGCTGATATAATTATGATTGTATGTGTATAAACTTTTTTTTTTTAACTGTTGGGGCATGTAAGGTTTTAAAAGAATTTACAGTACCATGAGCTCACTAACTGCTTAGAACCACTGCTCTAAAGAATACATTGGGTAGCTATGCCTAACACAGACAGTTTTTCTTCAGTCCCAGCAACAACAGGTATAAATATAGAACATTCTGAGCATGTTCCCGATGCTCTGGACAGAAAAAAATATGTAATGCTAAATTAACAAACTATACAACATGAAGCAATGTGTTCACTTTACATTAGGCTAGATCATCTTTCTATCCTTTTACATTGCTGCCTGTCTCCTCAATGCACTGAAGCCCAGCCCAATACAGGGACTATAAAGAGGTGTATCGTAGCTTTCAGTACTTAAGTGTGCACACTCTTATAAAACCTTTACCCATGAAGTCCAACGTTCCTAAGACAAATGTACATTTAGAAAGATTCTTATACAGTTGGTGCTAGAAATGTTGTATCCTAGTTATGGTGACTTTGTAGTGTTCCTTTGGACATCCAGTAAAGCCTTCCGTCAAACACAGCAGCCAGCATTACCAGGAATTGTGACAAGAAATTACATAATAAATCTACAGTTAAAGCACATTATTAGTATAATGACTGAGCCAGAAAGCTCTTCCAAGTTGATCATTTCTAACAGATGCATCATGTTATCTCTTCTGAAAATGCTGGCTCTCATTATGCAAAAGAGGCTTGTTTTTTTATTTATAGATTCAATAGATGGTTCTTGTTTCTAAAACAGGTTTCCATGAATCTGGAGAAAGAACACTAGAGAAGTGGCATCACATCTGTAGACTCTGCTGCAGTAAGTATGCAGAGGCCAGCTGTTAAGCCCTGCATTCATTCTAATTGAGTCAGTATTAGCTGTATGATCAGCCATGTTTCATAATTTGCCATGACAGGTGCTGAGGAACCAGCGTTTCCTGCCCTATTCTTCTTCCTTTTTTTTTCAAACAGCTATCGTGAGCTTCTACTGCTTGCAAAGAATATCAAGGTCACTGTCTAGATTAAACAGAAAGCAGACCTTCCATCAACAGATGTCAAAACAGATAAGTCCAGATTTGACATACACTTGTGGAACTGTAGCCTATTATCAATGCTGCTGTGACAGCTGTGTGCGGCAAAACAACACTAGCTGTGCGCTGTGTTCTAAGTGTGCCTCAGCAGTATTAACCTTTGCTTTACTCCTCTACTGACCGTGCTAAATCTCAGTACTAAGCTGGCAGTAGGCAATTTAAGTAAGTAATGATGCTCCTTTATTGAATAAGCCATGAGAACATGTTTTATATCTTAGCTTTATGCCATGATTTATCATAACAACTCCCACTTGTAGCTCAAAAACTCACCTGTACAAAACCAGGATAATTGAAAAATTCAAAAGCAGGCAGACCAACAAATATCGTCTCAATCAACAAACAATGGTCATTGTTGTAGTACAAACAGTTTAGTAAAAATGTTCCTGTGGAATAAAAATCATCCCATGTGAATTGTACAGTGGAAGTACACCCTAAAATTGCTCAATGAACATTAAACAGCCATATAACACATGCACATTGACAAATATACCATGTTTGACTTCTGTTTGCTTTGGTTGTCCAGCAATCAGCATTGGAAAACTGTTGGCTATTACCAGCGACGCCATGCAATCATGGTGTCGCTCAGACCCTCTCATGCTATCTATGTCTTTGACAGCATCAGGACACAGAGGAAGTGCATTCAAGCAGTTTATAGTCAGGCTTTGCAATTACAGGACATAGAAAGCATGAGGGGGCTGAGCAACACCCTAAGTTGCAGGGTGTTGCCGGTAATAGCGGGCGTTTTTTCAATACCGATTACTGGACAACTGGAGGGCAGGCAGAAGCCAAGTATGGTGCTATGCATTTATCAAGATACATGTGTTATATAGCTGTTTATATCTGGGATGTACTTTCTGGGATGTACTTTCACTTTAAAGAAAGAAATGGAGACAGTACAGGAAACATATATTTCCATTGGAATCCATGTCATTCTCCAAACCTGTGGTGCTGCCACATAACCAATGCATTGACACTCAGCAGTCTCTTTCCATACAACAAACCATTCCATTTTTCTACATACACCCTGTTTTTCATAAGTTAAGAACTGTAATCTCAGTTTTTGAACAACAAAATTAACAAGTAATACTTCTTCATTTGTGATGGTATGACCCTGCACATGGAGTTCATATTAAGCGGACTATTGTATTTTAATGTGCAGATTCAGCCCACTGGGCTGAATCTGCACGTTACCTAAATCTGCATGTTACCTAAATCGTTTGCAGGACAACAATTCCTGCAGTAGGTACACGTTCAAGAATCAAATATCTGCTTAAAAAGTTATCATTGGTTATGAAAATAAATAACATGATTCATTATACATTATTCATATAGTCATTGCAGTAGGGAAATGATGACTGCTTTGCTAGTACATTAATTAACATACCAATAACAAAGTGTACTTCCGGTCTAGCTTAAATAATGTAGAATGTCAGTCAACTGACTAATGTTACAACAATTGTGAATGTCCAAAACAGCTGTATAATAAGCCTATATATTCTCAAAGGGAATCAGGTTTAACAAAAAGATAAGTGGTATATGCTACTGCCATGGCAATGGAGTGCAGATGAATTTTAAAGGAAGGAATGTATACTTTAAAAGAGTTCAGAGCTGACTGGTGATCACATCTACTTGAGTACATGCAAACAAGGAATCATTTGTTTATGGACACACTTTTTAAACACTTGATGAAGAATATTTTTATGTTATTCTAATGTGTATGATGATGCCACTAAGCATACACCGATCTTTCTAATTCTACCTTGAGTCTATAACATAAAGCCTATCAAAACGACATAAAAACGAGCAGTAAACTTACATAACGTGCCTTAAGTTCAGTGTTGTATTTTAAATATTCCCGTTTATGTAGTATTCAAACTGATTTAGTGAGTGCAGCTCCAATTAGGTCTGAAAATCTATGTTGACAGGAATCTGACAAAGATAATTCAAGTGTAATTTGTGAAAATCATTGCACATAATGGCCTTAATGACGAGAATAAAAGAAAAGAGGATGATCACTATAAATATTGAGAGGAGTACAATGATTTCTTGTCATAGGTGGAGATACAATGGGCACTGTGTCTCAAGAGGCTTGACGACTAGAAAATCAGCACATTAATAGTTTGCCCAATAGATCGTTCCTGTACTAGATTCTGTATTCAAATGCCAAACAAAAATCAAATTCAAGGAATAAATTATCCATTGCTTAAAGTGAAACTCCAAGTAACCAGCTAAATGCACAGATGAAACACGCACATGTTGCTGTTTTTCTGGCAAAGGAGATGTAATTCTGTTCAGTGAGTCTTATGATTTACAAACACATCTGCCAAACTGCACACCCAGGCAGGTGACAGCCCTCATTTCTGGTTTTGCCATTCAGCCTTCTGTGTTACCTGTATACTTAAAGCCTGTTTACTGGACATTCAATTAGGTTCTCAACCTAATTTTGGGTCACATGAGTACATCAGTAAATTTTATTGCAGCTCTGTAATAATTAATAAATCATTAAATGTATTTTAAACCAGTGCAAGTACCTAAATTCCACCTGGTATCAGCTTCATGCAGACCTTGTACAGAAGAGTTTAGAGAGGGTGAATCAGCACAAGGAGCCAATCAGGGGTTCTGCAGTGCAAAAAGAAGCTGATTGGATGAGACAGCAGAGTGACAAAGAGATAAGCTCATCAGTGTGCTGCTTCAACTTTCACTGTGCAGTAGTAGGGTGGGGTGGAAGGAGACCTGTAAGGGAAAGTGAATCTGCAGCAGATGCAGTGGAGTTGTGTACATCTCAGGACTGAACAAATCCTGCATTCACTGTTTGCATAGAATATGTACATACATGAACTTCTATAGACTGGTTAGATTTCCTTGCAGTAAACTGTATTTCACCTGTACATTTAAGGAAGGTTTATACTGTATTTATTGCAGACAATTCTAGCAGCATAGAGCAGAACAGTACCGTATTTGCCGGCGTATAAGACAGGTTTTGAAACCTTAAAACAACCAGAGCAGTGAGGAGAGGGAGAGAGACGTTCGGCCAGGCGCCTCTCTCTCCCCTCACTGCTCGTCCGTTCTGTCACAGCGGCTCCGCCCCCCCCCCCGCGGCTTGTCGTATCCCCCTCTGCCCGGGAGAGCACTGGAATCCAGAGAAGTTTCAGCCCCCTGTGCGTGGACGAGCGGCAGAGGATCGGTACATGAAATTAACCCCGATCCACACTCTGGAATACCGCCATGGATGTTAGTGGGTGCATTTAAACATTATTTTGGGCTATACTCGTCTTATACGACGAGTATAGCCCAAAACCTATATTTTAACACAAAAAGTAGGGGGTCGTCTTATACGCCGAGTCGTCTTATACGCCGGCAAATACGGTACATTATGTGTCCAAAATTCACCTTGCTTCCTGCCCAGGGTCCCAACAAAACACTCTTTTTAGTAGAACGGGTGAGATTTGTTGGCATTTTTTAAACATACGGACATAAACAGCAATAAAGACATGACAGAAGCGCTAATACTTCTCCACTTTATTCAAAACTGTGTTTTAAGTATAAATGGAATATCCTTTCATAGTGCATAATATACCTTAAAGTAGAATTAAAGTCACATTATTTTTACATATATCTACTGCTAGCAAACAGTAGATATATGCAAAAAACATTTACATTTTTTTTTTAAACTTGCCAAATAGGTAAAAACTTACCTCTGTCTCAGCCACTCGATCCTGGCTGTAAAATACAGCTTTTTGAGCGGTCGTGCAGGAAGATAACTGCGTAGTGGAGATTATCGGTGGGGAGTAGAGACACAGTGGAGATGGAAACAGGCAACCTTGGCTAAGTTTGCACTAAACATAAGTGGTTTATCCATTTGTTATTAAATTGAAAGCAAGGATCAGGTCACCTAATTTTTAAAAGACTATAACTGCATTAGCTGTCATAAATATTTACTAACTGACATTATGAACTGTTGAGCGAAAAATGTACCATAAGTCTCTTGATTAAATATATTCATGGAAGGTTAGAAGGGATCATCTGTGCATTAAAGATATTCATGTCTGTAAAGATCCAATTAGTCAGTTTGAGATCTATAAAATCAGATAAATCACCACATGGAACCCACATGCAAAAGGCCAGGCTAAAGAAATACAGTCATATGCATCTTTGACTGGCCAGGAAAATAAATGTGGACCCACTTGCAAGTCTAGTGCTTCCTTTAAACTATAAATCCACCCAAAACCTGTGTCTTAGTTTTGAACAGAGTCGACAAGGGTTAGAACATCTGTTCCAGGCACCAGAAACTGTCCCAAACAGCAAGAAAAAAACCTGAGGTTCTTCTTTTCATCTCACTATTTTATTTATTGCAGGTATTTATTTAACGCTGACAATTTACGCAGCACTTTACATAGTTGCACATTCACATCAGTCCCTACCCTCAAGGAGCTTACAATCTAAGGTCCCTATTTCACATGCATACATAGAGGGCCAACTTAGAGAGGAGCCAATTAACCTACCAGCATGTCTTTGGAGTGTGGGAGAAAACCAGAGTACCTGGAGGAAACCCACATAAGCACGGGGAGAACATGCAAACTCCTTGCTGATAGTGACCTGTCCGGGATTCGAACCGAGGACCCCCAGAGCTGCATGGCAGAAGCACTATGCCACTGTGCTGTCCAACTACACATGTTTTTATTGATGTTTATTATCTTTTGCTTCCTGTCTAAGGTGGTACTAGTCACCAGAAGAGGAAGCGAGATACATACTGTCAGACTTTAGCAGACGTTCTCTCCTCAACGAATTAGCATTTGGGGGCTACGGCTGCAGGAGAGGTCAGTATTTACTCTTCTTTTCAAGGGTAAGCTTTTTTGGGCAATTTCTTTTTTTTTGCTGAGTCACTTTAAATTACTGACCTGATTTAACCCACTAGAACCTGTCAGTCATTTTGGCAGAAACACTTGACTTTTTTTGAGAACTACACAACTGCAGTTCCAATAAAAAAATCTGTGAACCTTTAGGAATTGGATTTGTGCCTGAATGGCTCCCGAACTGTTGATCTTTTTTTATCATAATCATGAATAAAGGCAGCCTCTTGGTCACTGGAATTTAATGGACTCCAGTTTTTTTAGATATCAAAATGTTTACATTCATGTCTCTGATATTTCATAGGATATTTTCCTAATGAATTTTTTTGCCCTTAAAATAGACTACTTAACATTCATTACTTTCAGATCAGTCAAATTAAGGGAGCCATTTAAGCAGAGAATTTTTAGGGGTTCTCAAATGTTTTCTCACACCTTTTACATTTGTATTCACTTGAAGAGTCTATGACAGTATATGTGATATAATTTAATATAATGTAAAAACATGGAAGTGTGTTGCATGCCACTCTTGCAGCTGTTTGCAGCTGTTTCACTCATGTCAAACTGGGAGGAAGCCCAAGGGGTTGACCAAGAACAAGCTGTTGGGGCTTTATCTCCCAAACTACCTAGAAACTTCTTGGATTCCACTAAAGAGCTTAGGCAGGGCAAATGTATGGGTTTAAAAGCAGGCCTAATGATCGTGTAACCACCTTACAATAAATGCATGGAAAATAATGCATACACAATGTATTGCTTATACAGCGTACCCCTATTCGCAAACCAGATTATGGGGTTGATTTACTAACCTTATAAACACACCATGAACATGTATACACCTCTGTAGTGTGTTCCCTCCCAGCATGATCTATGGGTGGAATCTAAACACCTTTGTAGTGTGTACACACCCAGCAGGTGTGTTGTGCAAAGCCCTGCATGAATTGCAAGGTGATGTTGTTTAAATTAGCTCTATGTTGTGTTGCTTGCGTTGATGAATGCAGGAATGTAAATGCATGAGCTAACCATTTTTGTCTAAACTGTGAAGCAGCATTATATAAGCATAATGTGCATGATTTTTCCATATATGGCATTAGTGGAAATATGCTTTTAGAGACTTTTTGGTTGATAAATACGTTTTGCTGTGTGAAAATCACACGCACCTGGTGCGTGCGTGTGTTTAGGTTAGTAAATCACCCCCTATGTGTTAGAGAGCACAAGATCAGCTTGAAGTTACATGAAAGTGTACGGCACTACAAATGGAGTCTCTGACATTTTCACTGTTCCCAGTAAGCATAACCCATTACATCCTTATAGCTTTGTATGTTGGTGGAAGCGAAACACTTGTAAGCGATGAATGGCACTGGAAACAAGAAACAAAGCTGACCCCTAGTTTGATCTTGCTGACGAAATGCCAACACAAACGTATTGTTTCTGGGTACTAAATAGTATTAGGAAGCATTCCTATGGAAATTCATTCTCCACTTTACCCCCAGTAACCATAGCAACAAGCCAAATCACAATTCTTGACTAAAGCTGTGTGACCTTCTGCTAGCAAGGCAAAAAGAGTATACTTGGCTGTAACTTGACTGGTAGCTACAGAAGTTTGTGCTTGGTTTGTTCTTTTAACTCAGCTACGTTTATGTGAAAAAAATTTAATGATTCATGACAGTATTCCTAAAAAACGCTGGGATGTACCAATATCAGTTTACAGTTCTCAAGAAAAATTAGCGTATTTTCCTAATCAAATATGTTAGATAAGCCTAGTAGGTAAAATATGACAAGGTAATCAATCCCTTATCCATAATATAATGTTCTACTGTCATACAGCACTATTTCATTTATTGCACACTGATTATTCTTGTGCACTTCAGGAATTTAAGGTTCAACATCTTTTTGGGACATGCTACAGAATAAATCAATTTATAAAGTTGTTGTTTTTTATAAAATAGTATTTCTGAGTTGGACTTTTTGTTATTTTTACCTACACACATTATTAGATTTTCTTTCTATGAGAGGATATTTCATCTCATAGAAGTTCATTGGTTTTGCTGGGCTTTTATGTTGGGAAAAAGCTATTACAGCCATTAATCAATGTAAAAAAAAAAAAGCACTGCAAGCAGCAATATCGCTTCCCAATATTACTTTATGTACAGTTACTATATAACCTTATAGTACCTTTTTATGATTTGGACTGTTTTTGTGTGTCTGAGCTATGATTATTTGTATTTATGTTAGCAGCATGTAATGCACTGGCTTCCACATTTCCAGCGACATAAATTACAGTCTAGCATATGGAAAATAATTAATGAAAAATGTCAAACTTTCAGAGGGTTATCAGAAATAATGAGTGAATATATGAAATGTTAGAATAATCAGTGAAATAATATAGTGGGCAGCAACATTTTCTAACATCAACTTCCTGTCCTGTAATCCTTTTAAAAGCATGCTGGTTAAGTGATTAGTGCTGTAGCCTATAATGTGCAACCTGTTGGCTTTATAGAAATGAATAAAATAACCTGTAAATGTAAGGTGTCCTTTAGCTGAGGTAGACTGGTAATAAAAGACTGAAGAACAAAATTATATAAAAGTAACATGTCAGATTTTCTGTGCTGGTGGGCGTACTTTTACTTGCAGATTTATGAATATTATTAGTATCTGTTTAAAATTACCTATGCATGCCAATGAAAATTAAAAACATAGACTGTAAGCCTAACTGAACTTTTAGCAGTGGTCTCTTTGCAAAAGTCCTACATATCCACCTACTGAGTCAGAGCTAGAGCTCTTCAAACAGCAAATCACATGTCCATTGCTGATTGAGCTCCAGTTATAAATTACAGAGAGAGTGATGGACCTCTGTAGAAAGACCACTGCTTCCACACAAAGAACAAGGGTACTACTCTATAGCATGCTGGCTTAGGAAATGCTTTTCAAAATCAGGCTGTGGCTGCTTTCTAAAGAAAATAAACTGTGAGACTTCAAAGACTTACTGTTTCGATGCAAAATACTGTAAAGTATTTAGCTGATATCAACTAAAAGTCCAATTGCGCTTTAAAATTATTTTGGGGGACAGTCTATCTTTCTGCAGCTTTTTTTTCCGCTCAACTAAAGCTGTACTACATTTTATATTTAGCGTTGCCCACTAAAAGCTCCTACCTCTCATACAGGGAAATAAAGGTGTTTTGTGATGTGATATGAATAAGCGGACCTTCCCACAAGCACATGTGAGGAGCTTGCTGACCTCTTTAGCTGGCCATCTGTTATCAACACGTTTTATGTTGCTGACTTACAACAAGTATGAAGTAAGCTGTTTCCAGTCAAAACCTGAAGTCAGGTAACTACATTTTCAGAAAGAGTAGTTAGCAATGGCAGCCTTCATAGTTTTCTCAGTACTGGTTTACGGAGTCCAAACTCACTGTTGTGTTTGCTAGAGATCTTTAGCAGTTTCCTCACATGTTGTCTGGATTCAAGCTTCAAAAACAACTTGAGGAATGCTGAACACACTGAAAAGAAATGACGCAATTCATGTATATTTATTTCTGCATTGTCCCTTTCAGGACAAAAAGAAAATCTCTGTTAGAATAAGATGTTACTAAAATATATAATGACTGAGGATTTGATGGCTTTCAGCTAATGTACCTGACAGGTAGAGAGTCATCACCTTACCTTTTCAACAAAAACATGTTTCTGCTTTCAAATAAAGTGCACTGCCTGAAGCAGATTGAAAAGTGATGTTAAGATGTTCAACGCAGACAGACTTCAAGTTCTGGGCAGTTTTTAATGATAAAACCCAACATGTCCCATTTCACCTGATGTACTATACTTGCATGTTGAAAAATATAAGAGATTTTCTCTCTATGGTTCAAAGAAGAATTGCCATAGAGAGCAAATGAAATAAGTGCCCGAGTGGACAAGTAAAAACAATCCTATGAATTCCTAGCCTACCATGTACGAAAGTGGAGTGTATTGTCTCTTCATTCTTCCCTTAACAAAAAAATTCCCAGTCTGCTCTGGCCAACTCTCTGATGTCAGAACAATGGAATCAATGTGTGGCCGATCATCCCTAAAGTCGGCTGCATTTAAACCAGGTTAGGATTTTATTGCCCCCATCCTGGGGAAAAAAAGAAAGCAGAAGACAGCACACTAGATGAGGACACAGTTGATTATACGTGGGGTTAAAGTAGAGCGGACCAAATATTTACTCCGGCGTACCAAATTGTGAGGAGCAGAATTGTTGCTACCACCTGATTAGATAACTGAAGTGAACACAGCTTTTCCATATTCACTAAATTCAATAAATATTCAGTTTACAAAATTAGCAGTCTCTGTGTCGTTAGTAAATCAACCAAATTGTGTACTTTAAAGGTTAGAATGCATGTGACCAGTACTGACACTATTGATAAAATAGTTAGTATTTGAAGGAAAATTTTTAAATGACCAAACTTTATGACATTTCCATCAAAACAGACCAGCATATTTTTAGGGCTGCAACAACTAATCGATTAAATAAATTATAATCGATAATGAGAATCGTTGGCAATGATTCTCATCATCGATTAGTTGATTTTCAATTAGTTGCCGCCGCTCTGCTCCTCCGTTCTCCTCCCCGCTGGTGCTGGCTGCTGCGGTTCTGTGTTCCTTTCAATCCCCGCTGTTCTCCTTGCCTGTATCGGCAGAGGCGGGGACAGAGACTACTGCAGCCGGCCCCAGCGGGGAGGAGAGGCCGATTTGACTGCATTCCCACGCTGCCCCGTTCTCCCTCTGCCCCCTTGCCTCTGCTGCTGCCCCATGCCTCCTCTGCCTGCCCCGTTCCTCCTCTGCCTCCCGTTCCTCCGCTACCCGCCCCGTTCCTCCTCCTCCACTGTGAGCCATACCCAGCCTGCTATTGGATGTTTTAAAATGCAATAGCAGGCTGGCTATTGCACCCTCCCACTACCTGCTGTCAATCAAGCTGTACAGCAATGCCCTCCGTTTCAGTGCAGTGCAATTTTACAAAAATGTGCATACCATTTTATTCTGAAGTAAACCTTATGTCTGTAACACTGCATTTGTGTATTTTATTTTAAATAAATGACGGTATTATTATTTTTTTATATTATCCGATTAATTGAAAACACTAAATTGTCCAACTAATCGATTATGAAAATAATCGTTAGCTGCAGACCTACATATCTTTGTCCAGTAACGCTAAGTTACTGATCTTCATGCGTGTTTCAGGTCAGTGACGCCCTGGGCAGTGAAATAAAGAACAAGATAACCACAGAACCTGTGGAATCTTTAAAACAAAAGAAAGTTATGGCAGCTCTTCACAGGTTCACTTTAATTGGTACATTTTAGATAAATATAAGATATTTATTTTGATTTACGTTTGCAGATAATACAGATATCAAAAACATGATATTAGTAGGGCTGAAACAACTAATGAACAAAGTCGATAATAATCAATAATCAAAATCTTTGTCAATTAAGTTAATTATCGATTAGTTGGTCTGTCATTTGGGCTGCTTGAAGCTCCTCACACCCTCCCCTCCTCCCTGCCTCACTCGTGCATGAGTTATTGACAGGCCAGGCCATCCCAGATAAAAGTGTTCAGGAGTCTTGGCAAACACATGGCTAAGCACAGGCTAAACGTTCGGACACTACCTGAGGACCTACAGGCTCCCCCTGTCGCAGCCTCCTCCTCCTCCCCGGGCTGTTCATAGTGGACTGTGACGGGCTGAATAGGGCTGTCCCAGGGAAAAGTGTTCAGGAATTCCAGCAAACACCTAGCTGAGTGTGGACTGACTGTTTGCGCACTGCCCGAGGATTCACGGTCTCCCCATGTCTCAGCATCCTCCTCCCCGGGCTGCTCATAGTGGACTGTGGATAAGCTCAATAGCGATGTACAACCAGTGTAAGTAGTGTGTATTATGTAATGTGTTTGTATTTTATTTGTTGTATGTGTGCTGTGTGTGTATTATGTGTTTGTGTGCTGGGTGTACTGTGTGTGTAGTATGTGTGCTGTGTGTACTGTGTGTGTATTATGTGTTATATGTGTGTTGTGTGTGTTGTGTGTGTATTATGTGTTGTATGTGTGCTGTATATTATGTGTTGTATGTGTGCCGTGTGTACTGTGTATGTATTATGTGTTGCATGTGTGCTGTGTGTGTAGTATGTGTTGTATGGGTGTGCAGAGCTACGCATGCAGTGAGGGGAATTTATCAAAACTAGAGCAGATAAAATCTGGAGCAGCTGTGTATGGTAACCAATCAGCTTCTCTCTTTTATTTAAAATCTTAACTGACCAAACTGAAGAGAGAAGCTGATCGGTTGCCTTGGACAACTGCTCCAAATTTTGTCTGCTCTAGTTTTGATAAATTCCCCTCTGCATGCCTAGCAATATCCTCTCCCACACTCAGCGAGGTGGGAGCCGAGCGTGGTGAGATGAAAAATGTAATCCCTAGCCAATCGGCTCACGCGTATGAATCCGCGCGTCAGGACGCGGATTCAAACGTGCAGCCAATCAGATTCCCCAACAAAAGCATCTGGTGAGAGGAGTCCAGGAGAGAAGTCCGCTTGGTAATGTTTTCCTTCCTGCATAAGTTCTGTGATATTAGAATGATATCCTGAGAATTTACTTACTGGGGTATGGTGAAAGAAACCTTTACTCTTTAGATTATAGAGCGACAATAAATGCCTGACATCACCTTCTCTTTTGCCAGCCAATTTATATTCCAGACGTGCAAACAAATACTGTAATTGATTCTGACACTCATCTGTAACTCACATTACATAGAAGACAATCTGACGTTAATGGTTTCACTGTCACGTAGTGCTACCACTTTGTACAAGATGTGCCAGCCGGGCCATGAATACATATACATGATGTAATGTCACCCATCAGAAGTGTGCCTAGCCATTCTGCTGCCTCAGGCGACAACTAAAAGATTCCATTACACCGTCTATCATAAGCAATGTATACAGTAAGACAAACACTGAGGCTTTTCACACGGTCAGATCTGCACAGAAGAAGGAACCATTAGTGCCTTTCTGTGGAGGACACTTTTCTTAGATATGCATATCTTGACTTACAAGCGGTAATAAAAAAAGCATGCAGGATGACTTAGAGAAGGGTGTGTGTGTGTGTGTTGGGGGGGATAGATATTTGGCCAAAAATAAGCTTTAATATAGGAAACGCCAAGAAGGCAAATGGAGGCCCCTCTCAACACGTCCAAGGTTAGATCAACCTTCTGAACATTATCTGCAATGCAGACACACCTAACATTGATGGATCTTGGTTTTGTTCTGAGGTGTGAAAATGCTGTCTAGCAGTTTGAGCCATTGGAGCTATTATTCTGTTCATGCCTAACTTCTTCTAGACACTAACCTAAAATACAAATACAGCTCTTTTTCTACCTAAGCATTATATTAATTTATACAGGAACAGATATTAAAATGTGACGCTCTGCTCCAGGCTAGCAATGTGCTATGTGAAACCAGCCACAGGTGCTAGGAGGTCATCCAGGACCTGTCTCACTCCCCAAAGGCATCAATAATCCATAAAAAAGGGGCCGCACCACCGCTACTTACTTTTTTCACAAGAGTTGTTTGCTTCAGAACAAAAATATCCCGCTGGACACAGTGCCTAGCAGGATATCGTTGCTTTGAAGCTAACAAAGCAGGTTGAAAAAGTAAGTAGCAGGGTGGTGCCTATTTTTTTGGATACATTTATACAGGCATCACGTTAACCAAATGGTTCCTTTGGAATTCAAAAACACAATGCTTTATACATTTTAAAGATTTTGGTTTGTTTAAAGGAGAACTATGGAGTTAGGGCTTTTTCCCATAGCTCTCCACAAACTAGCGTCCTCCCGCTAGACCTACAGCTTGCGGTATACTGAGACGCCACAGTATACCGCGAGCATACTGAGACGCCGCAGCTGAAGCGGATCCCGACAATTATGTCTGGATACGCCCAGCTGCGTGAGTGACAGCTGGCTCTGCCTTTCTAGAGGCGGATCCAGCTGTACCCGCCCCCTCCCCAAAAAAACGGATCGGCGTGGGCAGTGGGGACTCCAGCCGCTCCCCTGTCACGGCAGAGAGCTGTGACAGGATCAAGAAGTGAGCGAACGCCGGGTATGTGTTCGCTCACTTCCCGATCTACTGAGCCGACCTGTGACAGTCTCATTGTCACATGTCGGCTAGAACTATGAGGTGAGTGAAAAGCACTCACCTCATAGTTCTCCTTTAAAGTAAAAGTAACGGTAAGTAAAATACTTCATACTTGTAGAGTTTACAGGCATAATTTTGTTTTCCGTAATGTCTGATTCTTTGATTAAAATTCAAGTTTATTTCATGACATGGCTATTTTTACAGAAATATCAAACCAGAGGATATACATTACACATAATAAACTTGACAGCAAACTTCTCTGAGATCTCTTGGTAGGTGAATTCACAGCCTATCCCAGGGCATTTTCTCTAAGCACACTGACCTTATCACATTTTAAAAATGTAAATGCAACCTCACTGATAATGACACACAAATGTACTTAGCAATTCTTAATCTGGGACTTGTGCTGACATCAGGCCTTCTAATAAGCTACACTAACCTTCTTCTATATTACCCTAAAAGACCTCCATGTTGCTTAATGCAGCCATCGAGCTGTGCTGTGCTCAAGTGTACTTCTCTGTTCCCAAAATGCCTTTATTATTCTTGTGTGGTGCTTTTTAGAGTATTCTGTTCTTACTTGACTGTATGCCTTCTTGTTCATGTACATTTTCATTTATGGAATGTGGCATGGTTAAAGTCTATTAACGAAATTAAAGGAAAAGTATATTGAATTTTCAGCTAGGGAATATTATGGGTAATTATTGCATTAAAATGACTAAACACTCCTTTTAAGTATCAGGAAAAGAAACAGTCCCATTGCTATATGAAACCCATGTGTAGCTGTTGTTACACCTATAAGTAGACCACTATAACAATTAAGATGGCTTCACCTGTTTCTTAGGGGACCATTCTTCTGTAGTAGACTATGGGGGGATTTATGAAAACTGGAGCAGACAAATTCTGGAGCAGCTGTACATGGCAACTGATCATCTTCTCTTTTTCATTTTCAAATCTTAAATGAACAAACTGAAGAGAGAAGCAGATTGGTTGCCGTGCATAGCTGCTCCAGATTTTGTCTGCTCCAGTTATGATGAATTCCCCCATATGTATATAAGTGGGCATAAGGGTAAGCCTTGGTCTGCTCTGCGTGCCTGGTGTTGCAGATTGGCATAAACTGCCACAAATAACTTATCCCATCTGAAAGGTAAGCTTTCTCCGCCTACTGTCTTGTCAGACTTTTTTTCTCAATTCTATTAGCCACCATCAGTAGATGTGATTTAATAGAAGCATGGATAAAACTAAGCTGTGTTTTTTTTCTCCATCTTTAACATTGTTAGCCCTGCCAGTTCTTCCAATAAATTAAATGGCAAAACTCTGATTAAACAGACTCCACTTCACATAAGGAATATCGGGACAGGATTACTCTAACGCAGTAAAATCACTACAGCTCTGCCTTTCGGGAAGGCCTCTTCATCATCAAACCTTTACATGAGGATTTCTTTTATGTGTGTATACCTGTCTAAACTGAATTATTTACTGATAGATTAATAAAAATTTACATTTATAATAAAATAGGTTCACTTAATTTTTTAAGGAGTTGTGACAATTTTCTGTGCTACATTAATTGATGAGATATAAAACTTACCATTAAAAAAATCAGTTTTTCAAAATGATGTTACATTTTGTTTACTATATTCACACTACCCTGAAGTAGCAGTTTTCAAAATGTTCCACATTAACAAAAACTAACTCTAAATAAATATTAGAAACTAGGGATGCACCGATACCAAGTACCGTACTCGGTACAAGTACATGTACAAATACTTTTCCTGCTCCAAGACTAGACTAGAGAAAAATTCAAAAGTTAGGAGGCAGCTGTCATCTGTAGGAAACACACGGAGCTCCTGGGAATTGTACATCTCTGTTTTAATGTATGATTTTGTTTTTATAAATATAAATAAAGGAATGCACCGATACCATTTGTGCAAGTACAAGTACTGATACTTGTCCAAGTACTTACAAGTACAAGTACTGATACATTTTTGTTTATTGTCATGTGACAGTTTTTCTAAAACAATATTGACTAATGATTTCAGGACAGATTCTTGTCCTGGTGTCACAGGGACAGGGGGTGAACATGTTCCCAATGTGGTCACAGACAGAAATTAAAATGTGAACGAAATTATGATACCTCCCCACCCTATTCAAAACTTAAGCAATGAGAGTGACCACTACCTAATCAAATCCAAGTATAAAAAGTGGTGGAACCCGGCAACATAAAACTAGAAATTCAAGGAACATTCAAGGTTCTCAAGCATAAAAATATTGTTCCCAAATGCAAATATCCTGCTGCTCAGTAAATGGCTGTAAATAAAACGGATACATTATTTGGCCAAAAGCATGTGTGACCAAAGTGTTCAAATCTCTCCAAGACTAGATTACCTCTTCCTGTCCTCATCTCCAAAATATAGGGAGAGGTGTTCTGTAGCCCACAGAGAGAGCTGGGCACACTGTAACAGTCAGCATAGACAGAAAGCACAGGAAGTTATCAGCTAAGAAGATTTCTGGCAGAATCAGCTGGTATTTTTGGGACTTTTCAAACAGATAAACCTTTTCAAAGAGGAAGCACATCAGAGAAGTTTGTGGTTGGGGTTTACATACACTTTAACGTCAACTTCATAACCAACTTATGCCCATCCATTACCTCTAACCGATAATGGCATTCCACAGTTTTTCAATTCATTAAATTCTGAATGCAGCAGCTACAATTGTGATAGGTTGCTGCAGGTGTTCGCAATAGTTGAAGATTTAAAGGAGAACTATGGAGTTAGGGCTTTTTCCCATAGCTCTCCACAAACTAGCGTCCTCCCGCTAGACCTACAGCTTGCGGTATACTGAGACGCCACAGTATACCGCGAGCATACTGAGACGCCGCAGCTGAAGAGGATCCCGACAATTATGTCTGGATACGCCCAGCTGCGTGAGTGACAGCTGGCTCTG
>NW_017306556.1:331679-363345 GCF_000935625.1 Nanorana parkeri
CCCCATCCGTTCCGCCAGTCAGCGTTGAAGGATCGGAGCGGGGAGTGGGGAATCCAGCCGCTCCCCTGTCACGGCAGAGAGCTGTGACAGGATCAAGAAGTGAGCGAACGCCGGGTATGTGTTCGCTCACTTCCCGATCTACTGAGCCGACCTGTGACAGTCTCATTGTCACATGTCGGCTAGAACTATGAGGTGAGTGAAAAGCACTCACCTCATAGTTCTCCTTTAAAGTAAAAGTAACGGTAAGTAAAATACTTCATACTTGTAGAGTTTACAGGCATAATTTTGTTTTCCGTAATGTCTGATTCTTTGATTAAAATTCAAGTTTATTTCATGACATGGCTATTTTTACAGAAATATCAAACCAGAGGATATACATTACACATAATAAACTTGACAGCAAACTTCTCTGAGATCTCTTGGTAGGTGAATTCACAGCCTATCCCAGGGCATTTTCTCTAAGCACACTGACCTTATCACATTTTAAAAATGTAAATGCAACCTCACTGATAATGACACACAAATGTACTTAGCAATTCTTAATCTGGGACTTGTGCTGACATCAGGCCTTCTAATAAGCTACACTAACCTTCTTCTATATTACCCTAAAAGACCTCCATGTTGCTTAATGCAGCCATCGAGCTGTGCTGTGCTCAAGTGTACTTCTCTGTTCCCAAAATGCCTTTATTATTCTTGTGTGGTGCTTTTTAGAGTATTCTGTTCTTACTTGACTGTATGCCTTCTTGTTCATGTACATTTTCATTTATGGAATGTGGCATGGTTAAAGTCTATTAACGAAATTAAAGGAAAAGTATATTGAATTTTCAGCTAGGGAATATTATGGGTAATTATTGCATTAAAATGACTAAACACTCCTTTTAAGTATCAGGAAAAGAAACAGTCCCATTGCTATATGAAACCCATGTGTAGCTGTTGTTACACCTATAAGTAGACCACTATAACAATTAAGATGGCTTCACCTGTTTCTTAGGGGACCATTCTTCTGTAGTAGACTATGGGGGGATTTATGAAAACTGGAGCAGACAAATTCTGGAGCAGCTGTACATGGCAACTGATCATCTTCTCTTTTTCATTTTCAAATCTTAAATGAACAAACTGAAGAGAGAAGCAGATTGGTTGCCGTGCATAGCTGCTCCAGATTTTGTCTGCTCCAGTTATGATGAATTCCCCCATATGTATATAAGTGGGCATAAGGGTAAGCCTTGGTCTGCTCTGCGTGCCTGGTGTTGCAGATTGGCATAAACTGCCACAAATAACTTATCCCATCTGAAAGGTAAGCTTTCTCCGCCTACTGTCTTGTCAGACTTTTTTTCTCAATTCTATTAGCCACCATCAGTAGATGTGATTTAATAGAAGCATGGATAAAACTAAGCTGTGTTTTTTTTCTCCATCTTTAACATTGTTAGCCCTGCCAGTTCTTCCAATAAATTAAATGGCAAAACTCTGATTAAACAGACTCCACTTCACATAAGGAATATCGGGACAGGATTACTCTAACGCAGTAAAATCACTACAGCTCTGCCTTTCGGGAAGGCCTCTTCATCATCAAACCTTTACATGAGGATTTCTTTTATGTGTGTATACCTGTCTAAACTGAATTATTTACTGATAGATTAATAAAAATTTACATTTATAATAAAATAGGTTCACTTAATTTTTTAAGGAGTTGTGACAATTTTCTGTGCTACATTAATTGATGAGATATAAAACTTACCATTAAAAAAATCAGTTTTTCAAAATGATGTTACATTTTGTTTACTATATTCACACTACCCTGAAGTAGCAGTTTTCAAAATGTTCCACATTAACAAAAACTAACTCTAAATAAATATTAGAAACTAGGGATGCACCGATACCAAGTACCGTACTCGGTACAAGTACATGTACAAATACTTTTCCTGCTCCAAGACTAGACTAGAGAAAAATTCAAAAGTTAGGAGGCAGCTGTCATCTGTAGGAAACACACGGAGCTCCTGGGAATTGTACATCTCTGTTTTAATGTATGATTTTGTTTTTATAAATATAAATAAAGGAATGCACCGATACCATTTGTGCAAGTACAAGTACTGATACTTGTCCAAGTACTTACAAGTACAAGTACTGATACATTTTTGTTTATTGTCATGTGACAGTTTTTCTAAAACAATATTGACTAATGATTTCAGGACAGATTCTTGTCCTGGTGTCACAGGGACAGGGGGTGAACATGTTCCCAATGTGGTCACAGACAGAAATTAAAATGTGAACGAAATTATGATACCTCCCCACCCTATTCAAAACTTAAGCAATGAGAGTGACCACTACCTAATCAAATCCAAGTATAAAAAGTGGTGGAACCCGGCAACATAAAACTAGACTAAACACTCCTTTTAAGTATCAGGAAAAGAAACAGTCCCATTGCTATATGAAACCCATGTGTAGCTGTTGTTACACCTATAAGTAGACCACTATAACAATTAAGATGGCTTCACCTGTTTCTTAGGGGACCATTCTTCTGTAGTAGACTATGGGGGGATTTATGAAAACTGGAGCAGACAAATTCTGGAGCAGCTGTACATGGCAACTGATCATCTTCTCTTTTTCATTTTCAAATCTTAAATGAACAAACTGAAGAGAGAAGCAGATTGGTTGCCGTGCATAGCTGCTCCAGATTTTGTCTGCTCCAGTTATGATGAATTCCCCCATATGTATATAAGTGGGCATAAGGGTAAGCCTTGGTCTGCTCTGCGTGCCTGGTGTTGCAGATTGGCATAAACTGCCACAAATAACTTATCCCATCTGAAAGGTAAGCTTTCTCCGCCTACTGTCTTGTCAGACTTTTTTTCTCAATTCTATTAGCCACCATCAGTAGATGTGATTTAATAGAAGCATGGATAAAACTAAGCTGTGTTTTTTTTCTCCATCTTTAACATTGTTAGCCCTGCCAGTTCTTCCAATAAATTAAATGGCAAAACTCTGATTAAACAGACTCCACTTCACATAAGGAATATCGGGACAGGATTACTCTAACGCAGTAAAATCACTACAGCTCTGCCTTTCGGGAAGGCCTCTTCATCATCAAACCTTTACATGAGGATTTCTTTTATGTGTGTATACCTGTCTAAACTGAATTATTTACTGATAGATTAATAAAAATTTACATTTATAATAAAATAGGTTCACTTAATTTTTTAAGGAGTTGTGACAATTTTCTGTGCTACATTAATTGATGAGATATAAAACTTACCATTAAAAAAATCAGTTTTTCAAAATGATGTTACATTTTGTTTACTATATTCACACTACCCTGAAGTAGCAGTTTTCAAAATGTTCCACATTAACAAAAACTAACTCTAAATAAATATTAGAAACTAGGGATGCACCGATACCAAGTACCGTACTCGGTACAAGTACATGTACAAATACTTTTCCTGCTCCAAGACTAGACTAGAGAAAAATTCAAAAGTTAGGAGGCAGCTGTCATCTGTAGGAAACACACGGAGCTCCTGGGAATTGTACATCTCTGTTTTAATGTATGATTTTGTTTTTATAAATATAAATAAAGGAATGCACCGATACCATTTGTGCAAGTACAAGTACTGATACTTGTCCAAGTACTTACAAGTACAAGTACTGATACATTTTTGTTTATTGTCATGTGACAGTTTTTCTAAAACAATATTGACTAATGATTTCAGGACAGATTCTTGTCCTGGTGTCACAGGGACAGGGGGTGAACATGTTCCCAATGTGGTCACAGACAGAAATTAAAATGTGAACGAAATTATGATACCTCCCCACCCTATTCAAAACTTAAGCAATGAGAGTGACCACTACCTAATCAAATCCAAGTATAAAAAGTGGTGGAACCCGGCAACATAAAACTAGAAATTCAAGGAACATTCAAGGTTCTCAAGCATAAAAATATTGTTCCCAAATGCAAATATCCTGCTGCTCAGTAAATGGCTGTAAATAAAACGGATACATTATTTGGCCAAAAGCATGTGTGACCAAAGTGTTCAAATCTCTCCAAGACTAGATTACCTCTTCCTGTCCTCATCTCCAAAATATAGGGAGAGGTGTTCTGTAGCCCACAGAGAGAGCTGGGCACACTGTAACAGTCAGCATAGACAGAAAGCACAGGAAGTTATCAGCTAAGAAGATTTCTGGCAGAATCAGCTGGTATTTTTGGGACTTTTCAAACAGATAAACCTTTTCAAAGAGGAAGCACATCAGAGAAGTTTGTGGTTGGGGTTTACATACACTTTAACGTCAACTTCATAACCAACTTATGCCCATCCATTACCTCTAACCGATAATGGCATTCCACAGTTTTTCAATTCATTAAATTCTGAATGCAGCAGCTACAATTGTGATAGGTTGCTGCAGGTGTTCGCAATAGTTGAAGTGAATGTTGCTTTGCCTAGTAAAAAAAAGGTGATCCAGATCCATGCATGTACTGTAAATATTAATGAAAATATGAAACCTGAAAGCCTCACCAACAATATATTTCATTTTCTAAACAAGCCTCTTGCAAACATACAGTAGATACATATAAACATGCTTTTTCCCTAGCTGAAAAAGACATGTACGTTTTAAAAAAACGATCAAGGTTTTGTCTTATTTATAGTGCTCTCTTTCAACAATTCCATCTCTACATCATTGTCACTATTGTCCTTCCATATATTTTACTCAATTTAGTTTCCTTTTTGCAGAAACCTTTACTGTGTTTTTTACAAATAAACCTGTAATTTTACTACCGATCGCCTATCCACCTCCAGTTTGAATCTTGATGTGTTGCTCTGGAGCTAGCCTTGATGTTCCCTTCTCCTTTTATATGTCCTACATCAATTTTCTGAGCAGCACCATCAGAAGACATCTCATCCAGCCTATTCAGAAACCTTACAAACAATTTATTACTGTGAACAATATGAGAGAGATGATGAATGGATGCCAGTGCTGACTTTTCAAAAGTACTTGTAATTCCTTTTTGCAGAAAATTTTATAGTGTATGTGCAAGACCTAATACAGATTTGTGGAGTGACCATAATATCTTAGAATGGGAAACAGTAAATCTTGCTCCACTTGCAGCCCTATGCTTACATATTTTACTAGATATTCACTTGGATTACAATGATGGGTCTTTGGAATTATGCCTCCACAGTGATTTTAGTGGAAATAAAATGCACCAAACCCACATTATAAAAGGTGTGTTTTTTTAATTTAAATTGTGACCATGCTCTAGCTAACAAAATTAACCAACCAAACTTATTTTTTTTAAAAAGGTCCAAGGAACAATGCACTCTGTGCAAACCACAAAGTATCTCCTAGAGTGAAACCTTCTTTTCTAGCACCAAATGAAATAAGCGTTCCTCCATGTGCGATGGTAGACATTACGGTATGTGGATTTACTAGCTTTTACCAGTGTGGGATTTACCAAATCAGAGAGTCCCCTTTCCCATGACCTGGTCTTCAACAGCCATGCCACTACAGCCAACAACCGTAAAACAGGGTGGTAAACCAGTCCTTTATAGAAGGGATCTGGTCAATGTGGAGTAGCCAGCAGTTTGATCAGGTCAGAGTACCATGTTAATCAGGGTTAGTTTTGAACTATAAGGATTAGAGGAATACTCTCCATCTTAATCCTGCAGTATAGAGGAGTAAGGTTTTAGAAGAGTAAAGGCACGGATCAGTTTGTACTGATCCCATGGAGTCACCAAAACATCCGTCAGAGGATCAATGCATCTGGAGACAAGCCTGTGCAGTATGTAGTTGAACCTGGAGGCCAGGACATTTACATCTGGAATCCCCCACCTGTGCCACAGGTCGTAAAACACTTCTGTGTATAGGCACTGTTCCCTCAGACCCAGAAGCTGCCAGTTGAGGTTCTATGCCTACCAAATATCAACACCTGGAATGTGACTAACAGACAAGGCTGAAACATGCATTTCTTCTCAGGCTAGAATCTGTTCTACTAGGAATGACTAAACCCGGTCTGAACCTGACCTCCTCCAAACATGGAAGGAGCCCCGCTGACCCAGAGGAGGAAACTTTTTCCACTGCTGCATAATCAGCTACAGCTGGGGAATTCCCTGCCCTAAGTTTCACATAAGCCAATGGGCAGGATGCAGTGGTGTTATTGGCCTTTTATGGCTACATGGCCATAGTTTATGGGGAAGTAAAACTTTGGTTTGAGCTGTGTCTAGAGAACAACCCACTTCTCGATAAATGGTGGTAATAGTTTTGATAGTCTTGGGGCATTTCAGGTATTCCAGCTAGTAACAGCACAAGTAGGAACTACAGGCTGCTGCTCTTAATTTAAAGTGGTGTGCTCTGCATCAATAGGAACCAACATGGTATCTTTAAGCCTGGGAGCTATGGCAGCTGGCTGCAGCTTCTCAGTACAAAAATTATCTTTCAAAGATTTGTAAGATTCTTCATCAGACAGCCTCAGCAACAGAAGGCTTGGAGCCCGCAACAGATGCCTATGTCTCACACAGATTCTGGAGGAAAAGGCATATATAAACACTTAAGGCCTCTGCATTCTGGAGCTATAGAAACTAAAGAATACTCAGAGGCGTGTATTGACTCAAGCAGGGGACAATAATCTAGAATGGTGTTAGGTTCAAACTAAGCAGCATGTAGATAAAGAGTGTTATTCACAAAGCTGCCAAAGGCAGCCGTGTGAATAACCGACCCGAAGTGAAGTGAGACGAACGCTGTTCGGCTATTCACTTCAGGCTTGTACGGCTGATTTCAGCCGTACACCGGCTTGATGCGGCTGGCTATGTAACCAGGGGACGCTGAACTGTCATTACACACTAAGAACTTGGCGGAGCCGCCGTGATTATCATGGCAGCTCTGCCGAGTTCTAATTGTAATGACAGATCAGCGTCCCCTGGTTACCCGGTAACCAGGGGATGCTGATCTGTAATTGCAAGTGGTACCGCCCAGCTGTCAGTAGCAAGCTTTCAGACGGCCAATGGTCGGGCTGAAGAATATGCCTTCGGCTCCATCAAGCCGCTCGGCCACCTTCGGGAGCTGTATGGGCTATAGTGAATAGCCCGTACAGCAGCCCTTCGGTTCTACTGAAGGGCTCCTATAACCGAAGCTAGCCAAAGGATCAGCCCAAGCTACGGCTGGATCCATCGGCAGCTTTGTGAATAACCCTAAAAGTCTTGAGACAACAAAAAAAATCTCTAAAAAGAGAAAATGATTAGTGATAATGGTAAATAATTTCTCAATAGAGAAAAGATGTCCATTCTCCTAGAATGGCAAAAAAAACCCGGAAGTATGATAGGAGTGGAAGTGGTTATACCTGGCTGGCAAATGTCTTTTTTGTTTGTCAGTGTCCAATAACTCTTGAAGCCGGCAGTATAATTCAATTGTCTCTGAATAACTGAATCCTCTGTCTTTTAATGAATGAAAAAGGGACAAAAATGTAAAGGGCCGCTTTCCCTCCTTTCTATATTGGCTATCAAATCTTTTTCAACCACTTACAGTAAAACATAGAGTGTATTATTTTTACACTGATTTTGTACTCAGTAGCCTGTCTAAACAATTATTATTGTATTTAAAAAGTCAACACAGCTTTGCTGAATTAGCTCCAGTGGTTTTAATGATATGATTGCTGTCCAAATCAATAAACACTATAAAGCATATTATTTAGTGTATTATTATTTTAAATGGTGATTAAACCTGTCTTAGGGAATTTAAATAATCACTAAGAAATGTATAAATTAGCAGAAAAAAAGAACTTCTTAGCAATTCCAGTACTATTATTTTAAATGGATCACATTTATGTACTTTTAGCCAATGTGTAATAGGGTTTTGATCTGTGCTCATTTAAATATAGCATTTATAAAGTGAACTGAGTTGTAAAGCCTAGAATGAATGTGCACATAAATTAAATGTGTCATGTCAGTGAAAATTCAGGGAAAATAAACCATGAAAATAAAATATCTTTGCCATCCTAAATGAGCAATTTATGCCTACATTATACAGGTGTCACAAGTCAGGCAAACATAATTCCAATTAATGATCAGATGTACAAACAAATCTACAGCAGGGGCTTCTTCACCAATGCACACTGAATCCCTTTGTTTAGTTCTCTTACAAAATCTCAAAATGGAGATAGGCATGATGACACTACACAGAGCAGCATATGTACGATAAATGTAATTTAAAGCTATGAACTGTCAAGTGGAAAAATGAAAGGCAAAAATAAACAAGCAAAATGTACACGCTTACAGGATCAACTGCAGATAAAAATATTCACAGAAGCGACAATCACATTTATCTATAGTTGTATCAGTTTTGGATATTTTGAAAAGTAAAAAAAAAGATACAAAGAGATAAAACAGGGAAAAACTTACTTTTGCTTATGTACTATTTAGATAAAAGAATTCGGACCAATTGAACTTTCAGTTTGAACTGGCTGAATATACATTATACCAGGTGAATCAACACAAAAGTGTGCAAAGTCTTATAGCTGTAAACACCAGCCACAGAAAAGCCTGTCCTTTGCCAGCATTCTGGGGTATGGGACCCTTGCTCTCTGTGTGGAAGCAGTGTTCTCTTTGGAGAGGTCCAACACACCCCATTTGCTGAGTCAGAGCCAGGGCTCTCTAATTATCAGGGAGCATGAGCTTTGCTGATTTTAGAGCTAAAAATCTGACTAAGTAGGAGGCATGTGGGATCTCTGCAATCAGACCACTGCTTCCCCACAAAGAGAAATGGCCACACTCTGCAACTGTTGGCTGAGGACAGGATTTTGTACAGCAGGTTGTGGCCGCTTTGGGGCTCATTCACACCAGCTCCGTTGGGCTGCATTGCTTAATGTAGACCCAGCACATAAACAAGGCAATTTTCCTTATGCCCTATTTTCTCAGTTGAAACCAACACGCTGCATTAGTGTGTGCTGGAGGAAAATAGGACATTTTCGAGCAGCACAATCTGGTGAGCAATAATGCATCACACCTCACTGACGAGCATATAGTTAAAAGAGAACTATGGGGTAAGTGTTTTTCCCCATAGTTCTCTTTAAGGTCATGGGAGGACATATACTAGCGTCCTCCCGTGACCCAAAGCTCAGTATATCGCGGGCAATACTGTGAGCGCCGCAGCCGGGACAGATCCCGACATTACTGTCGAAATCCACCCAACTGCCTAAGTGACAGCTGACTCTGCCTATCTAGAGGTGGATCCAGCTGTGCCCGCCCCCTCCTCCGTCCATTCCTCCACTCAGTGCTGAAGGATTGGAGAGTGGGGAATCCCTGCAGGGAGACGATCGAGAAGTGAGCAGATCGGTGCATGTTTCTGCTCACTTCCTGATTGATAGAGCTGACCTGTGACAGCTTTTTTGTCACAGGTCGGCTCTAACTATGAGGATGAGTGGAAATCATTCACCTCATAGATCTCCTTAATGAATTGTAAATTAAATACAGTTTAAAAAAGAAAAAAAAAAAGCAACAACGCAATGCAGCTCACATGCACAACAGGTGGGTTATACACACCATAACACATGCCCATTGATGTGGATAAGCCCTTTGAAAAAAAAAAAAAAAACTATACAGCTTTCCACACCTTTTGTTTTGATGCACCAGGAAAATATTTAGGTGATTTAAACTGAAGCTTACATTAAGCATTAAAAGATAGTGGTGATTAAAGGAGTTTTCAACTCTGCAGAAGAGCCAACCCTGTATTTATTCTACATAGCATGTTCTGGTATATTATTTGTCCATATCCTCCTTGCTGTTGGACCTAGGCTAGCCAACAAATCTTGTGTTTTTACTAATACACCAATATGGATTATGCAGTTCTGAAAAATACACAATATTATACCAAACAACACAAAAATGTGGCTCAAAGGACCTTCTTTATGACATTCATATTTTTTCTACAAGGGACAACTGTCATCTAACGAAATGCAAAATATGCACAAGTGATGCAATATAATAATAATTAAGAAGGCCATCAATTTCTTTCTTTGAATTTATCACAAATGGTTATTTTTAGGAATAACCTCTTATTTTTTTAACATGTGCAACACCTCTATAGATTACTGGCCTGACGAAGCTTACAATCTTAGTCAATGAAGCCCAGGATGTGACATAATCCTTATTCTTTTTAATAGCCAACCTATGGGGAGTATAGATGTTTCTGAAGACTTCATACTGCTTTTGTTTATTTCCTTGCATGAATACTAAGACTGGGCTCTGCTCATTCATGGAAAACAGACATGGGAATGGTTTAGGGTGACCTCAAGATTGCAGGCCTTACTTACTTACAAATGCCACCCTTAGTAATTCTGAAACCATGGCAGCTTGAATAAGGCTCATTAGTGTATTGTTTACCTCACCCTGTTCACTTAAATGAGCTAACCATCACTGTCATTTTGTGGTAAATTACAGGAAAGGGACCTCAATGGAATTCTTAATTATGGTAATTTTTTGACACAAGTTTTGAGTTTCATTAGATGAGAATTTTCATTTGTAGAAAAAACTAACTTGTGATAAAGTAAACATTTCTAATATGATTACATCAGCTTATTTAAAATGTACATTTATTACAAGTATGGTAAATGATGGGATTTATTTTGGTTGCTTTCAAAAAATAAGGTTTTGCCCTTTTTAGCTGGTATTTCAATGATTTCCGTGTATTTCTAAGATAACATTTTCTGTTAAAAAAAACCCTGCACTGGGAATTTTTCAGAACCATAGCTTCTGAACTTTTTACTTTAAAAAGCCCCCAAAAAATGACTGAAAAATAGAAAACCTGAAAAATAAGGGGGGGGGACGTTCCCAGCAGTAAAAACTTTACGGGGGATTTAATTCTCATCAGAACATTTGGTAATGCCATTAGAGACTTGACAAATGTCGTTCGAAATTCCGTTTGGTTTTAACATTCAATTTTGGAAATTAATGGCATTTCCCCAACAAAAATCGCATTTACTGTTAGAAATGTGTTTGTTCCAGAAAACATTTCCATTCTGCTCCTCCAATTTCTTTCCACCAGTGCCATTCATTTAACCCCGTCAGAAATTTAAAAAAAAACATTCTGAAAACGATTTTTTTTCCCAAACGAAACTCTAACCATGTATACCCAGCTCTACTCTATCCAAGACTGAACAAAATAGTGTTTAGATAAACTTTAATTTGTTGAGCACTCATGGCTGTTCTACAAAGCCAATGTGATATATCCAGGAAAGAGAGCATCTTGAGCACAAGCACTGCTCAATCTTATTAGAAGCAGCAAGACTTTACCAGACTTTACCAAATCAGCTTCTGTATCTGGGAAAGCAAAGAAAGCACAAATATTTTTGTCCACATTGACATTGCTTAATGTCAATGTACATTTTATTAATATGTACACTGAGTGAAAGGCTTAAGCAGAGACACATAGTTATAATGCATACACACCTAAATCTTATAACAAAAGCCATCATTATTTTTTCTTCCTTGCAAGTACAGCTTTGCAGAACATGTCCATTCAAGCACTAGATAAATAACAAGAAAACTTAGCTCTGGGCATAAGATAGTCTAATTACAATAACTAATATTGCATGTAAAGTAAATATACGTGTAACAAGTTAATGACCAAATGTATGAATGATTGATGACAGAGTTATTCTGCTTAGTTTACCAGGCTCATGCTTATTTTAAAAGGTACAGTGTGTTACAGATTGCACAGCAGCAACATTCCCTTAACATTCATTAAATTGCTTTATTTTCCTATTGTGCAATGGCACAATGGTTACTGGAACCCATACATATACCACACACTTACTACAGGTATTTTTGCACAGGCTGCAGGTCAAGTGGTGAAAATAGACATCCTTTCAAATTTGAGACTTTCAACAGAAAATACTTCTAGACAGAGTAGGTCATAAAGAAACAATCTAACCACTGAAAGACCCTATTTAAGTAGAGCCATGCACACACTTCCATTTCCATTACAGCTAACAGCCTTTTCCTGCAGCCGAGATTTGCTGTCATTAAATGCTGCCACCACTATAACATCAACAACTGTTTGGACAACCAACAACTAGTATCTATATGACCTTTTGGAAAGTCTAACAGTACACACTGCTAATACATTACACATAGGTTTAGATCCTATATATTCTCTTTTGTCAGGTTATTTTCGATGGTTATTTTTTTATGGTAAAATAAAAATGGCAGTTAAATAGGAATTTAGGCACCAGTGAAAAGAAAAACACTAATGTCATCAATCCTCACTAATAGGTTCTTAATCTCTGAATCTCTAATTATAAAAGTAGAGCAGAATATCAATGTAATTATATATAAGACTCAAAGTAATGCACCTAGGTATTTATTAATAAATAATTAAAGCTATTGTAAGCGGCCAGTGCAAGTAGCTGAATTTGAGTAGATCTTAGCCTTCTGCAATAGCCTATAATGCCAGACTCAGACTGGGATAAGTAGGGACAGGACTGTGTGCTGCATGCAAATATGCTCACAAGAAACATGCCGTTAGGAAGAGAGAGCAGAGTGAACAGAAAAATTACCTCATCAATATGTGTCTGCTCTTTCATTCTCCAATCAACAAGCAGGGGGGTGGAGAGAAGACACTACTATATACATTCTAAATGTTATAACACTAACAGAGAAAGTGTTGTTATTTGCCTGGCAGGGCTGTGTAAATCTCACCAGTGGATGGATGGAAATACAAACCCTTTTGGCAAGCTAAACAGCTCCTTTGTACTGTATGTATTTTATTTGTGTATTTAGCTGTTTTTGCCTGGAATTCGGGTTTAAGGTTGGTTAAAATTAATTATTGGTATATTCTCATATAAAAATGTACAGACAGATAATGGATAGAACAAGTGAAGCAAGAGGTTGAAAATACTCCTCTGATAAAAGACAGGTATTAAAAATGCCATTTTTTCTTTCCTTTGCCACATCAGTCGCATATTTTCAGCAACTACCTTGCAAATCTGGCTTAGGAATCTAGGAACCTCTGAAAACTTGTGCAAGGAATGTCAGCTCTCTCATGTTTTGCAATAGCCATAGATAAAAAAAAGCACAATTACTGCATGTACGGTAATCTATCTGCATTGCTACTGAACCGTGTTTCCTGTAATCTCCTCAAAGTAAATGTTCTATGTCAGTATTATATTTTTGTTACGCTGTATTTAACTGTATAATGGGAGAGTGCGAGAACACTTATTCCTAATTTTTAAATATTTCTAACAGTACACACTGCTAATAGATTACACATAGGTTTAGATCCTATATACTCTCTTTTGTCCGGTTATTACTCCTTTTAACAAAAAGGCAGATCATTCTAAGAAAAGTCATGTCAAAGCCTGCACAAGCACCACTGGGAATTCCAAGTGAGGCATCTGGGGTTATTGTAAAAGAATAATGTCAGTAGATATCAATCAATATCATGTTTATTATTCTGCTTATAAGTCCTGTTATAAAAAAAAGGGGGGAAAAATCAAAACATTAAATATAGGCTGAATTAATGGCATATACGCCTATAGTATTCTTTCATGATTAGGTATTTTAACTAGACCCCAAAGTCAATATCTATAAAGATGTGAGTAGATGCACTAGGTTTATTGGAAGCTGTTATTAGCTCAATGAAAAGCTGTGATGAATGCATGGTGTCTTCTTGGGAACGGCCCTGCGGCTCTGATACAAAGAATGAAGACATTCCAGCAAAAACACAAGAAAAAAAGAATGCTATAAAAAAGTAGGATGATTTATTAAAACTGGAAGAAAGGTAAAGAGTTTGTTGATACATGCATGTATCCAACTTCTGAAAGGTCTTTCTCTTTCTAACTCAAAGACCTTTCTTATAAAAAAAAAAAATCTTTCCAGTGGGAGTATGTATGACTTTGCTTATGTGGGGTTGTGGGGTGGAGATTCAGGGATATATACTCACCACTATTGTATCTTATTGGAAAACAATAACAATCAGCCCCAAAAAAGATCTAGTCATTAGAAATAGTACTTTACTTTCCAAATATTCCAGATCATTAAGAGAAATAATGATAAAGATCACTTGTATGGAAAACTACAAGCTCTCAAGCCATATTCCCAAGCTCCCAGATGTGTTTGGCTCTATAGGTTAGCAGAGGTTTACAAATTGTGAGAATACACACCACTTTTGGATGCACCTCATCATTACATCACACACTATATCAGAGCAAAAGCAATCCCATGGAGGCAGTCATTCCTAATAAATATCCTTTATGATGTTCTCATTACATGTTAATGGCCTCCTTAATAAAAATTATAACCACTGCACCAGCCATCAGCATGAAGAAGGGCTATATCATTAATGCTCTGTAGAATGTACACCTGTGGCAATGTACATATTTGTAAAATCAACAAAATTGCTGGCATTTCAGTCTAGCAGAGTAACAAAAAGCTTCCTCGACAAGATAATTTGCATACGCTAATTTTGTTAAAATCGCTCTCTAAATGACAGCGTTTCAGAAAGGCCACATTCCATTTTCTCTTTAGTGCTTTTCTGACAGTTGAATATATGGAAAAGTTATAATTTACTTGTATCCATTTCCTGCCTTGCTTGTGTCCAGTAAAATAATTCAGAGAATTTGACAGATAAAAGGCAATAATGAAAATTGTTCTCAATCTACAGAGAGCCATAATGTGCAATGAACGCAAACAGTGGTTATAGGGTTAAAAAAAAAAAAAGGCCATATGAGAAACATGGGTAGACAGCTTCTAAACATAACTGAGATCTCATTGATGAAAATGTTATGTAAAGCGATGTGCATTGATCCAGTAATCCCCAAAGCTTCCAAACCATCTTTAATTTACCTTAACAGAGAAGTGTATTGTGAAGGAAAAGGAAAATCTCTCAAGACCCTGGCAAACACTTACTGTAGGAAGCAGCCTATTTTGCAGTCATACGAGCTGAACAAAAAGATGTCAAGAAGCAGGACCATTGGCGGATAAGGCAACAAGGAATAAAACTCTGAGCACCAAACAAAAGCCTTTCACAGAACTTGTTATACAGTGTGCAGCTCAAAGAGTTTACATAGGATAAAAATATATGCTGTTCATACTAGTTGGCACCACACGAGCCAATAGTTTCCATACACAATAACAAAAAAATTAAAACAAAGTATCCAGAACCCTACAAAAAAAACATATCCTTGAAATAAATAATGGTATTAGTTTGATGACAGCACATCAATATAAAACAACTACACTCATTTTGGCATAACACCAGAGGATGCAATTAATGAAACGGGGGCTACAATTATGTACAACATGCTGCAATGCATAAAACAAAGCATTTTTTTTGGACAGATGCAGCTAACATTTTCAAGTAGATGTAAATTGGCCAAAATGCCCAACAGCCAGACCATATTACACTTTGGATGGGATAATGACAGCTGGAGACTTAAAGGTCTATTCACTAAAGGATGAATAGTTTGGAGAAGGCAAAAGTAAGCATCTAGGACAGCATAGCTGAACTGGAAAGTGAACTGATTTGGAGAATTTTTCCAAATCAGCTATTTCAGCCTCAATGTTTTACTTCTGCCTTCCCCAAACCCTTCACTCTTTAGTAAATAGACCTGTTAAAGTTTGAATTTGACTTGTTTTTTCTGAGGAAACACAGGAATTGTTTATAAAATACATGACCTTGTTTTATTATTTGTCTTAAAACGAACTAAAACTTCAGCAACAGTGAAGGAAAGATGACTATGTGCTGATCGGGAGGGGGTCCTTAAAAAGAACCTGTTGCTTTACCCTGTATAGGCAAAGTACTTGTTTGCTACTAAGTAGATCTGTTCTATGTTTCATCACATTCACTTATCAGACAGTCCTGCATTGAAAAATGACATTAGAGTAAGAAATGTCAATGCATAATAGCTGTGGAGCTGTGAAGCAATGCACTACAGTTCTTACCTAAGACACCTAGTTTAATAAGATCTTAAAATTCCTCGTCAAGTCAATGATCTCAGGCTATGCAGTGGGAATACCTTACTCTCAGTTGGCAAAAATGAAAGTGACCTTGTTACTACAGGGTCCAAACAGAAAAAAGGCACACCTATAAAAAAAAGTGGCACTGTACTATTTGGTCTTGAAAGAACTGCCAAGATGCTGCTCCCAATTCCAAAAAAATATCTAAAATTATCCTCCACCATACCCACCAAATGTCTTAAAAAAAGAACAATGTCTTACTACCACACTCCGCTATTACACCCTCCTATCCCGCCCAACAACTTCACTAAGATATATTCAATACTATCAATATATTTATTTATGGGAGTGGGGGCACTGATTTGTAAGGTTTAATAGCAGTGTTCTCTGGTGGTGCCTTTCGTTCTTTGCCCAGATCCTTACATCTTCAACTACTGTACAAGGCACAGTATCCAAAGCTTTCAAATGTGAAATCCATAGATATAACTTCTATACCATTTGAAGCAACACGATTAGTCACATTTACAGTGCTGCAAAGCAACCAATTAGAACCCCATCTTCTTTTTTCCAGTGTAGATTACAAAAAGAAAACTTTGGAAAGGTTGAAATGGTTAACACCTCCATTTTTTTTAATTTCCTCCAACAGACCTGTGTTTTCAGCGCAGACAAGAAACCCTTAAACTAATCTTATCTCTTGAAAACTATGAATCACTTTGCTGGATGAAATGTGAAATATTTTCAACAGTTACTCTTTTTTCAGTTTTTGCTTGGGCTACAAAGTACTACCATATGTCTACTGCTCCAAATCATTATTACACCATACAGCTAAAAAGGCTTTTTTTTATGGAATGCAAAAGGATGCTTAAAATAAAACACATTTAGTCATAAAAAATAATATGTAAGCTGTATTACACATGTGCCAACTTTGCCTAAGATATAAGTGTAATGCTGAGTAAGCTGTGCCGCTATTAAATTACTTTTTTTTTGCTTTTCACTAATGAACAGGATGAATTATTTTGACCACACAGTGACATTTTTATCTGGTAATTGAATTTTTGGCAGGCTGTCATACCACCTTCTTGTCCCTTTGAAATAAGTATATGATGGTAAAATGAATTTAGGTGCAGAGATGGTTCTTGCTCCGTAGAGCCAACAGCATTCCTAAATGTGTGCTATAAAATATATAACGCAAAAGGCTGCATGGCTATAATTCATATGACACAAGGCCTGAAATAGGGGACAATGCAGCATACTATTCAAATACATCAGGGCTGTCATATTCTGTTTTATGCCTCAGTTTTGTTTTAGTGCCAAAGCTCTAACTATCGTAATTTTTAGACATGATTACACTCAGCACTCCCATGTCAGGCTTGTGATTGCTAGCAATTCCAGACCCTCCCTCCTCTTAAAATCACTAGCTCACAGCTAAAATTCGACATTAGCCATGTGAGAATTGACTAAATGTGAATCTAATACTGAAGGAAGAATGTAGTGATACTAAGGCAGGTCTCCTTATAATATCATATGACTTGCCTGCATAACCATCTGTTTCAGTCCAGCATTACCACATATGGATGTAGCATTGTTAAGCAATTTGAAGGGTGGAAAGCTGCAAACAGTCCCTGAAGAATGACATCACTTTCTTGTTGCAAAAAGGGATATACTTCATGTAAAATATACCATATCCTATTGCTTTACAACTGAACATTAGATAGAAAGAATTGCTTTAGAACGTTATATGTAAATAAAGTGTGTTTCTAGAAACAAAACAAAAAACTTAGTTTTGGATAGAGTATGGAAGAGTTAGAAACCCCTGTCAGGTTTTATTGCTGGTTAAGGCTCTTTTAGAGAGATTTACCCTCAATTGCTGTCCTGTTGACAAGGTTTTAATGGATAGTCACCTTTCCACTTCACTGGGGAATGACAGCTGCCTGCTGAGGCAGCTGAATGTAAACACAGCAGGCAGTGGCCGGGAGCAATAGCCAGCCTTCTATTGGCTATTTTAATTGCAAATAGTCAATAGCAAGCTGGCTATTGCACCCGCCCACTGCCTGCTGTCAATCAGCAGAGGAGGACCTGAAATAGGCTGGCTATTGCTCCCAGCCCCTGTATAAGAAAATTGACACCGGCTTTCTACCACTGGCAGAAAAGGGGGCACAGGGGCAGCAGAGGAGGAAACGGGTGTGGCAGTAGAGGAGGAAACAGGTGTGGCAGTAGAGGAGGAATGGGCACGGCAGCAGAGGAGGTATGGGACACAGCAGCAGAGGAGGAACAGGGCACAGTGCAGAGCAGGAACGGGGCACAGCATTGAGGGAACACAGAGGCACAGCTCCCCACTACTCCCCACTGGGTGCCGGTTGCAGCTCTCTGTGTCCCCTCTGATTGAAGGGGACACAGACCGCAGCATGCAGCAGCTCCCAGTGAGGAGGAGAATGAAGGAACAGAGTGGCGGCAGCAGGGGGGGGGGTTCAACTAATCGGAATCAACTAATCGATAATGAGAATCGTTGGCAATGATTCTCATTATCATCGATTAGTTGTTGCAGTCCTACTCCAAAATTCTGCAATGTTTTTTCATTAACTTTATGTGCCCCAAAATCCCTGGGCATCTGAGGGCCTCTACTGTCCTCCCAAAAAGGACTGGATCCCTGATGTATGCTGCTTGATGATGAATGATGATGATACTTATGTCCTCAACACCCAAGAGCAATATAACGCACTATGGAGCCTCCTGGTTCTCTTTATGCACACTCTGCTTTCACATCCTTCAATTTTCCCTGCACATAAAAAGCATTATGCCCCACTTTCTACATTTCCTAAGACTATTTCTCGAACACTACTTAACCTGAGCTAGAGACTGCACCACAGAATCTGGCCTACCGTGCTGCGCACATCCCCCACATGAACACAATTTATTTTCCCCCTTCCTTTCTCCCTCTTCTCTTCAGGCTCACTTGGTTTCTCACTACTTCTGCTGGTACTGGGTTATCCGTCAACATTCCATGCCCAATCTCTTACTAGGGCTGACCTCACTAACAGAAACCTGGGAGGCAGCAAAACTTTAAAAAAAAATTTAATCCTTTCGAACTCAATCCGAAACTAAAAAAAAATGTTTTTTTGTCTGTTTTTTAATGAAAAGCTGTGGCCAGCTTTAGAAGTGTCTAGAATACAAATGTTGAGCCAGTCATAGGCAACTTATTGTGGATGAACTGAAAATCATAGCAAGTTCTGCCTACTTGGTTTGGCAAGGCATGATGAGAACTGTAACATGACAAATACTTCATGAATCAGAGTTAGGAGTAGATTATTTAAACCTGCCTTTAATCTTAAAACAAACCTCCAGATTAATCTACAAATATATACATATTTTAAATATATGCGCGTGCATGCATGTTTAGGCTGGCTATAGGGCAAAGATGTGTATAAATAAATATCAACAGGGGCTTGTGTGCCTTCTACTCAAGGGATGTTTTCCTATACTGGACCAGAGGGTATGTCTTAAAGCTACAACACACTGACAAATGTACTGTATACATTCCTATATACACTTTTTAGTTGTGCAGTAAATAAGATATCAATCAATTGTAAAACTTTGAACTGCATGGACACGGGACAAATGTCACCTGCAGGACTGTGTCTTATAATTGCTCAAAGCATTGAAAGAATGAATCCCATGATTTGCTCATTTTGAAATCACTTACAACAGCAGTACAAGTGAGGCATGTCTCAGTTACTCTGTAAGCATCAGCTATAAAAAAAAGGATGTGTGTAAGTGTTCTGTGTGGAAAATGCATATCCCTAAGGAAAAACAGGAGTGTTGTTTAAATCATGATGAAAGTTCAAATAATCAATGGGCTTGCAGAATAGTTCTTATAATATTGTGGCATTTCTGCTATGTCTAGCAAATCTGGAAAACAAAAGCTGAAATTATTTTTCTCTTTCAGTACTGTCTCAGCTGTTGGTGCTTCTTTTGTAACATATTGTATTGAGCATGAAGTCAGTTAAAAAGAAATGATTGTGTCGTATCTGGTTAAGGTTAACAGATGATAACAAATCAGAAAGACTGAAGACCAAAATCATTCAAGGTTCTTATGTGTTAATATAAGCAGAGACAGAAAGAAAAAAGGAGAAGAAGGAAAAAAAAAGGTACAGATAAGGTAGGTAACATATAGGAAGAGGCAGCTACAATATGCCAACCGTATTCTTATATTGGGCCACACAGCGGCTCAATGAATAGCACTTCTGCCTTGCAGCACTGGGGTCAAGGAGTTTGCTTGTTCTCACTCTGCTTGGTTTACTCGTTTCCTCCGGGTACTCCAAATATATGCTGGTAGGTTAATTGGATCCCGACAAAAATTAGCCTAGCATGTTTGGGGGCTTTAGAATGTAAATTATTTAAACCCCAACTCCAGGCAAACCAAAAAAACACCCTTGCAGTGCAGCTACTTCTGCATACATTATACAGGCTACCTAGAGTGGATTAGGAAGACCAGGAAAATGAAGAAAAGAAATAAAAATCTAAGGGTTACTAGAATCTTTGCTGTTTTCTAAGTTCTACTAATGTTATCGAAGAAGAGAATGTCCATCCAGAAAGCTTTAAAATGTTCATTTTAGAATTTAGAAAAACTTTTCTTGTGTTTGTACTCATCAACCACTGTGGCCTGTTCCCATAATTGTTTTTAATTCAGATCACTTCCTTACAGCTATAGGTAATTTTCAAATGTAAGCTCTTAAAATGGCTACCAAGGTATCAATCAATAACTTTTGGTAGTAAAATCTTGTTATAGGTGCCATATGGGATTAAGCCAAACACAGTGATGTTTTCTTGCCTAGGGATGATGTGCAGGATCTACCTTGGCCCATTAGAGCTATTGGGAGGAGAAGCAGCTGGATCTTATCATATGTGAGCTTCTAATGGTGACAGAAGGCCTCCTCACAAATAAGATATATGCATGCTCCTTTTTTTTCCCTTCAAATATTAAAAGGTATTTGTTTAGGAAATCATTTTGAATGTTAATCCTAATGATAAAAAATAGGATTTTGTAACAGATTTAAATAAACATTTCCAGATCAAGAGAATTTCCACAGAACTCATAGCAGAAACTGCACATTCACCGTGCTGGCTAGAGTGGCAGATGGTTATTGGTTGCATGCTGCTTTTTTCTTATCAGTGCTCTATGCTTGGAATTCAAGGCCCTGCATTCCAAACTCCCTGATAATGTATGCAAGTAATTTGGGCAACAATAGCGTTTGATTACTGAATTTAGAGTTAGAATGAATGAAAAGTTAAGTTCCCTAACCCTATAATTTCACGATATTAGCAGGCATACACAATAAATTGAAGAAATTGTAGAAAGCCAGGGGCCTCTTTGATTCCAAAGACACTGAACATTTTTTTTTCTGTTTAAGTTTCTTGTCCATTCTTTGTATAAGCAAGAAGGTTTTTAATGCTGAATTTTGCATGAAAGAACATGCACTGCATATAAAAAGCCACTCCAGCTGCGGCAGTTTTAAACTTGTCCAGAAGTCACCAGCCTGGAACACTTGCTTTTAAAGTGCCAAGAGGAGGAAGAGTTTCTTGGCACAGCACTGGCAAATCATTATCTGTTACAACTTGTCCACACTCAGAGTTATTTACAAACTTTGTAGCAAAACTTACTTTTTAATTACAACTATCTAGTTGTCTTTTATACTTTTAGCCCAGTTTCAGAGCTGCATCCAGCATTTACAAAGAAGTCTAATGGAAAAACAGAATATTGATTTCGAAGAAGAAGCTGTTTAAGAGTAGTTACACATCATGGGTAAAAAACATACAGCCAACGGAAATTAATAAATCACTAAAATGACTGATTCTTCTTTTCTAAAGTGTTTTGTCTTGTTCTAGTCAACTTTCCCGTCAGCTAAATTGCTGCTTTAAAAGTACTTATTATTGAACTGGAATTTGTCTGCAAACAAAACACACTAGAGCCTCATGAGAGAGAGATGGATCACCAGCCAGGTGGTTAGGTGCACTGATTGACAAGCTCGGCAAGGACCACATCCTTCCTACAGAACCTCCTATCCTGAATATGTTTAGCAGCCCATGTATGCAATATCTTCAGAACCGAATCAATTAAAGTGACACTAAACTCAGGAGTTAAACCTCAAAATGCATTCAAGCTCCAAGCTCGCTCCCATGATGGAGTACAATCTCAATACAAATTAGTATAATAAATGTGACATTGTAGTCCATCACAGGAGGGAGCTTGGAGTGGTGGCTACTTTACAACACACACAGGATCCATGGGGAACAAAAATAGCCACTCTCCAGAAGGAAGGACAGTGTCAGCACCAATTCAGGACTTCAGCGTGGTAGCTGCTGGAACGCACTGCGATCGCTAAGAAACTTCTCCCTGCATTCTGGGGCGGAAGGGGGCGCGGCAGTGCATTGGATTCAATGGCACCGCTTCCACATCCAACCCCCACCCTAGTTAGGGTACTTGAATGAATATTAACGGTTTAACTCCTGAGTTTAGTGAGATTTTACAATCTGAAATGTAATGGACAGCTATGATAATAAAAGACAAAATAAGTAAAATGCCTATAGCATCATAGTATCAGACCTTTCGTTTTATCTATGAATGTTAGAGAAATTGGGGCACATTAAAAAGTATGTAATTGTCACTGAAAGGGTTATTTTTCTAAAACTGCATTGGGGTTGTGATCTGTGAACTGTCTAGATACAATTAGAATCCTTAAACATGCATTAATATGAAAGCTACCAGTGTGACTCTAAAAGGATCTGTCGCTTAATCATTTTTATGACTTCTCATATTGCAGGGATAAAGAATCTCAGTTGTCTGTAGAAACAGCAGTGAATGCTGTAGACTTCACAGATAAAAGATCTTTTGTTAGGTCAATTTTTACTGCCCTCACAGCATAATATATACAGCATAGACTAGCCACACTGTACCCAATGATGACACATCCCTCTCTTACTTTTTCTCAACCCTTTGAATAGCAGCATAGATAGGAGGGCCCACCCTAACGATACAGCCTACTTCTTTCTGCTGGCTGGTGGAGCACTATTATAAAATCTATGATAAAGCTCCATAATGCTAATACAACGGTATTAGTAGAATACCACTGCTGTAAGTGGAACTGAATTTTCATGAGCTGGCATCCCACATATTCTGAAATCAAATATTCTGTCCATTTGTGTAGAGCACTCTCAGCTGTATCCCAGTACATCGAAAAGTCAATGGAAACCTCCTTTTGAATTAAAAGCTGCCGAGCATTAAAAGCTACCTGAAAGCTTATATTCTAAACAAAAATATTTGTAAATTATTTCTATTATTGTAAATTGCCTGGATTTATTTACAGAACAATTACACATTGGTGGAAATTTATCAAAACTGGAGCAGACACAATATGGAGAAGTTGCACAAAATAGAAGCAATATGTAGCAGAATAATGATGCATTGTGCGGAATTTATCAAAACTGGAGCAGAGACAAAATGAAGCAGTTGCACGGGACAACCAGCTTCTTTCATTTTCAAAGCTTAAAGTGACATTAAAGTCAAAAAAAGATTTCCTTACCCCCCATGTTAATGTTAGCACTTACCTTAAATGATGTCTCTTATTCCGATCTTCTTCTTCTTTCCTGAGGTTTTCATCTGTCCCTCCAGCGGTGCGGCGGCTCTCCGATCCAGCGGTGTCTTCATGCGGGTGCACATGTCCATAGACTTACCTTGCGTCTCTCGTCTCCCGGCCGAGCATCGGAACTGCGCATGCGCCCGCCCCAAGATCCTTTGCGGCCGTACGAGCAGCTCCTGATTCTCGGCGCGGGAGCGCGCAGCGATAACAAGGTAAGTTTAAACCTAGTTAAAGCGTTTGTTTGTTTTTTTAAACTTCTTGCCTAGATCTACTGCTTGCTAGCAGTAGATCTAGGCAAAAAAAAACCGGAGGATTTAGAACCCCTTTAACTGAACAGACTAAAGAGAGAAGCTGATTGTTTGCTGTGGGCAGCTACTCCAGATTCTGTCTGCTATAGTTTTAATAACCCCCCCCCCATTGTAAACCGATGCATAAAAGTGTATTCAGTCATATTTTAAATAACAATTGTAGGCAAGCAGATACTGTAGCTGTGATAAGATTAGAAGGTCAACGCGATATACCTTACCCTGAACTGTTTGCTGCTATCCAATGTGTAGTCAGATTGCACAGAGCTCCACGTGTAATGGCTCTGCCTCCATAAACTTGTGTTGGGTAACCTCCTCTCTCTACTTGCTGTGTCGCCAATCAGATTCAAACCTGCAGGCTTGTATCTGATTGGTTGTAATGAATGTGTTAACACTTACACTCCAATATATCAACCTTTCTATATATGAGAAATATCCCAAAGGAAAGATGCCACCTGGTATTACTTATGTTTTAAAACATATAAATATTTGCTATACATATAAATATTTGCTATAGTTATTATAATTGTTTCACATCTCTTACAGTTTATTTTGACCCTTTGTTTCTTTCCTGTACGCAATTAACTTACAATTCTATTTCTTCAATGTGGAAGTGATTCATTTCTTTGAACAATGTGTATTTAAAAAGTAGCCTTCTCTTATTCACATGACCATGTTTATTCCTAGTCCACTAATTTAATAGTTTCTGGCACTGCAAAAAAGAAGTTCTGCTTAGAAACGACAGTATCTTGCACACAAGTGCCACCCAAAAATCAGCTTGCATGAACCTCATGCCATGTAAGGTAATATTTAAACATACAGTATGCATGGGTAAAGCAGGTGTTAAGTGGAGACAACATAAATCATGTCCTCTAAGGGGGAGGGCATGTCTCCACTGGCACTATTTCATTCTAATTACACTGCAGCAAGTTTGAATCTTACACATGACACTTACCAAATGTTTTTCTTATCCAAGCTTCTGTAAGTCATATCTTTACAGTGTTAAGATGTGCACATGAATTACATGATCTTGCAGTATTGTTCCTATAACAGTTAAATGTCTGACAAAGAAACAAAGGAAAAAAGCATACGACCACTGTTTACCCGATCTCGTACAGTGTGACCTACCTTACATTAGTCACATGGACAGAAATCACAATGCTATGACTGTTATGTGAAGCATAAATACACTGAATAAGACCAGGAGAAAGATGATTTATTTAAATAGCCCTGCTTCAACTGAAAAAGGGTTTTCTAAATAAAAGACTTTGGAGAACTGCCAAGGAAATGGAGCACAGACATTTGTCTTCAAGGGGGTTTGCCTGCCACGACCTATTACAATGGATCTTCTTTTTGGCCATAGGTTTTGTATTAAATATTTCCTTGCTCTTTATCAAAAGTTCCTCATTTAAATGTGCATATGAATTATTGAAAGGTCACTGTTATCCCAAAATTCAGGAATTTAGGATAATGTAGCTATTAGAAGACTGGATGCAATCCTTGGGGTAACAATTCCTGAAATCCATAACAATTCACTTTTGATGTGGTTATATTACAATTTAATTGAGGCACATGATATTTATACACTACATTTAATAATCTAGGCTTTACAATTTCTACTTCTCAGATAAGTAACCATTGACACCAATTCTCTTTTTTACTTATCTGTAAGGGGATCAATTTTTTCACTTACCATCAGTTTAATGGGGGCCTTCTCACACTTACCACCAGCATAAAGTGGCTATTTGTCTAATGACAACCAATAGAAGTGGGTCCTTCTCCCTGGTTACCAATGTAAGAGGAAACTTCTCCATGACTTCCAGTGTAAGTACTATGTCTGTGGCAGTACAGCCCTGTAAACTGACTCCTGGCTGTCATAGCAGCCAGAAGTCAGTTCACATTTTCTAAGCCAACTCCTGGCTTTCTACTGGAAGTGAGTCAGATGGCTGTAAAGCAGCCATGGGTCCCACAAAATAATGACTTCAACCACCATCACCATGTATCTCACTGCCATGTATACCACCACTGCCCATCCTGGGGGTCCAGGGTGGCCATGGCAGGTGTCAGCAAGGAAAGCGGATGAGCATGTCTCTACACCAAATGAAGATGGAAGTGGCAGGCATTTTGTCACTTCCAGTTACAGATACAGTTATCAGACATGATTACCTTGATTAGCTAATCCATGGGCATTTGTACACAAAAGCATGAGTGCACTTATTCTTTTTACCCCCTTATCCCTGACATTACAGAGCCCACCCTCTTCCTGGACAGATGCATACTTACCAAGATCTAGCACCCAGGGCCAGACTAATATATCAGCTGCAATCAAGCTGATCACCTGATAGCAAGACCTAGAACAAGCATGCGGCCAGTAAAGTCAGAACACACCATCTGTATTCTAAGTCAGTCACCCATTAGTTCAGCATGACAGCCAGGTAACAAGCATTTGCAGAAGGAGAGACCAGCAGTGACATACCTTGTATTTCTCTTGTCACAGTTTCCTATCAATATAGCATATTTCTTCCGATGTTACTAGCAATAATATTCTTCTGTATGCAGTCGGTCTTAATTCCCTTTTAATGTAAATGTTAATGAATCCTGTTAAAGCCCGCACTGGGGTGTTTTTTTGTGAGCCAGGTGGTATCTAGCTATATGACTAGAAGGGACATATCTTTTTTTATTTCCTTTCTGAAACCATGAGTACTCTACAGGGACATCAATATGGGAGGTTTTAGTTGGATGTGTTTAATAAAAAATGAATTCCTCATGTCTTAGTAGAGGTGATGCTATGCTCGATTTTTACTCAGCAATGCTACTGTACTGATCATGCTGGCATAAAGACAAGACACAGTAAATTCCAAGCCTCCATTAGCAGCATTGACCTCACAGCTAACTCCACAACTGGCTACAGGCATTGAACATCCATCACTGCTCCCAAAACATAAGCTTTCAGGCAAGGACAGCTGCAGTGAACTTTCTAAGATACACACACTTCTTTTTTTCCATTCTTAATGATATAAAAGAAGCTTTGAGACTCTTTGTCCTGTGAATTATACACTGTGGACTGTGGGTTCAGTTTAATGTGGCTTGCAGTTTCCTTCAGCATTCAAATCAGAGCCAACATTTCAGTGCATAACATTCTCTTCCCTTTTGCTCATTCCTGATCCCTAACACTTGCCAAAATTATCCCTTGAGTTTAAACAAGAAACCTAAACTATTTCTGCAAACTTTTTTTTTTTAATAGCTCTTTATGCCAGCGGAAGAAAAACTGAAAATAAATTTCAGCAGAGAGGTGTTTCTTTAAGCTGACCTTAGGAGAAAGACTGGGGAACAGACTAAGATTGAATACAAAAATGAAATATGACAATTTAGGATGCATTACAAAAGAAAATATTTAGCTCGTTGTAATGCACCAAAACCTGCACCTTTTCTAACGTGACACAGTAGTGCAACACATGAATTTGACCGCCAACGGAATTCCCTTTGTTCTGCATTGTTTCTGTTAGTGGAATGATTCCCTCACTTAGCAGAGATCATTTAAAAACAAAATTCAAAGGGCTCATTCACCTCCCCATTCACCTCCCCATTCCTGTGCATTGTGTTACCACATGCGTGTTAAAACACACTGTATTGACCATACATTGGGTTAATGTAGCCTAGCCTATTCATTTTGAATGGGCTGTCAATGTAAAGAAAAGGACCAAAAACAGACATGCACATTGGTTTCTAAAGCAGCGCACCACAACGTACGTTAGTGCATATGACAGCTAAGTATTGTATGAATCTCCTGATGTCGCCTCAGTCCCTCTTTTAGTAATATTTTGTGTGTCAGGATGTATGAGGTAGGGTGTCACCAAGGCAGGAAGTGAGGTAAAGTTCCTCCAACAAGACCATAACAATAAAGACCTGACAGGCATCACCTGTCTCCTTCTCTTAGTAACTAGCTTTTCACTGCCTAAAAACAACAATGTTCAAGCATTAAAAAAATGCATTAAAAACATGCAAAGAACGACTTCAAAATAGCTCAAAAATGCTCAGGCTCAAGTGTGAATGTGGGAGGCCGTTATGATACTATTTTATTATTATCATATGTAGCCCCTATATAATATACATATATGTGCTATCACAGCGATTCCTGTTCCTAACTGTAAGGAGTTAATTTGTCACTGTGTGTGATCTGAAGCAGAGATTTGTGGGGATTGCAGTGCAGAGCTGACACTGGGGATTGTTAATAGAGCTTTTGTGAACTACGACTCCCAGGATGCTGTGCGAGAGGAAGGAGGAAGCGCTATGGATTGCAGTGACTGAGCGTGCCCAGTCTGACTGGGGGATCTGGAGGAGACAGGCTTGTGTGTGAGGCACTGTGTGAATTAGGACTGCAGGCAACAGAACTGGGTGATTCCCACTGACAGTTTGGGACACACAGAATCGGTACAGCCGCATCCTGAAAGACTGATGTTCATCTGCTAAACCGGAGAGACTGTGTTTGAGCACCCGAACTGAGGCCTAGTCGCGTGGCTGAACCGGCCACCGGAGTAATCCAGCCTGCCCAGCTGAGTGAGTGGAGCCGACGGAGCTGACTGAGATCATTGCCAGGTACCCTAGATGACCCTAGACGGCCCTTAGACGATCCGAGATGTCCTGCCACAGGCCTTAGAAGACTACATCCTTTCACAGACGTCGGTCTGAGGAAAGAGGGACATTCACATTCCACAGACAATCATCCTCCTTTTCCCAAAGGGACACTGGAAGTGGTGAGAGGCCTTTGGCCATTGCAACAACTGTACTTTCTACATCTGCTATACAGCAAGGGCCCCAACGTTGGCTAGCCTAGGACAGTACTACTGGCCAGTAGTTTAGAGTGGACTAGATACTGTTAAGTAGAGATATTACTGTTGATTATATTCAATTTAAGTGTATTATCTGAAACAATCTGACATTGCTGGTTTTTCGTGCATGCAATATATATATAGCTGCAGCTACTGAGTTGTAGATTGCCTTAGCCTGCTGCCTTATATCCCTTTGTGTGATTGTTGGGTATACTATTGCCATAGTTGCTTTGTATATTGTGCTATTATTAAATCTGCTATAAAACTGTTCAAAGGTGTGTTGGTGTGCTGTGGATCCAAGATTTGGGCGGTACATTGGTGCAGGGGGATAGAAATATCCGGTTATTCAGAGGCTCCTTAGGGGGTGAGCGCTACACATATATGAAAACAATGCAGTTTGCTTTACAAACCAAAAATGAATTAATATTATAAAACATTGTTTTAGGTAATCTACAAAGTGACACGCTCATAGTTTGAACACATAAAAAAAAAAAAAAAAGTAATACACATTCCTTCCTGAAGTATCATCACAAAATTGTGGACATATGTATGATGTCATGCTGAAAGCACACAGCTATATCTAAAACATTTACCACTTCAACATTTATTAGTTCTTTAAACAGATTGCCATACAGCTGTAATGAGAAACATACCATAGAATATAAATGTTGTATGATCAGGACAGATTATGACATCATGTTTTATTCACTGCTGTATCTAATCGTACATGGTCTTATTTAGTAGTGGATAAACTGATCGATGCTGTTTCCATAGGTGTTGCTCTAATTTACTTAAAATTTTTGTTTGCTGCATCCATGAAGAGGCATTTCCTCAGTTTGCTCTCCCTCATTAAACATTCTGACTTCAAAGAGGAGCTTTGCCTCATCTGTTTCCTCTCCCCCTACCCCTTAAACAAGCTCACTTTCTGATTCCTCATCTAGGTGAGGATGATGTAGGGATCGCCCCCACTGCCTCCTGGGATGGCCATGTCCCATATCGCAGAAGGGAATGTTTCAATGAGGGGCACATGTTCCCCATGTATGCATATACACTGCAGTCTCTGCCAGGCATTTGGGACTTCACATAGCCCTGCAGGATGTCTTTACACACGCTGGATTGCTAGCATGCATAAGGAGACAGTGTTTCAATGAGGGGCGCATGTTCACTTGTGCATATACACCACACGTCTCTGCCAGGCATTTGGGACTTAACATAACACTGAAGCATGTCTTTACACACGCTGGATTGCAAGCATGCATAAACATGCTGCAAGTCTCTGCCAGGTATTTGGGGCTTGTGGTATGTCTACGCTTGTGTGGTATCTCGCAGGGCGCATGTGCATTAATATCAGAAAGTCGGACCAAAGAGGCATTTAAAAATGGCGGGGTGGAAGCAGTACAAAGAGAGCTCCGGCTGCAAGAAAGACAACAAGGACTTGCAAGTGTGTGTATTTTATATCACAGGGACTATTTATGGAGGATGTGAATTTAGTTCTACTAATTTTCTTTTTTAATATTGTAAATTTCTAGCAGATCAAATGGTAAGAGGCTGCAGCAGCAGGTGACTGCTCTGTGTGAGACATGTACACACAGATCAGAACCAGCTATTGCAGAGGCACCATGATTTACATGACTGTATCACACCCAGGGGGTACATTGCTGTCTAAGGCGTAGATGATGGCCCTGGATTGTAGCTGGGCAAAGATGGCACTGATCTTCAAAGTAGACAGGAAGATAAGGGCCCTGTCAAGAAAAGTGTTCAGCTCAGTGAGAGGTTATAAATACCTGAACTTCCAACACATATACATTGCTTAGACAGCACATCTACAAGCACATAAATATATATTTGGTGCTAGGTCACGTATGTTTATAAAAACAAAATCGTACATTAAAACAGAGATGTACAAATCCCAGGAGCTCCGTGTGCTCCTTACAAATGACAGCTGCCTCCTAACTTTTCAGTTTTTCTCTAGTCTAGTCTTGGAGCTGGAAAAGTATCTGTACTTGTACTTGTTCCGAGTACGGTACTTGGTATCGGTGCATCCCTACAAAACACCTTTTCCAATACCTTACAACAACCAAATATTTTTTTCCATAGTTATGACAGTACATAAATCTTTCTCCTTTACTTTTATTGTTTCTTGATTTCTATATCACTAGCATCTTCTACAGCACAAATGAGGACGTACAGGAGCTGTACCGGTAACATTATATCATTACCTACACATCAAACGCTAGAAGTAAAAATACATGAATACATTTCTTTTTACATAAAACACATTTTTATCTCCACAAAGCAAAACTTAATACATCCGCGCTTAAGAGAAATTCCTTTGAACATTATAGCATCCTCATCGGCAATCAAGCAACAGATACACAAGAAGAGCATCATTATAAGTTGTCCTTACACAGTACAGTTGTGTGATGCTTCGGACTACATTCACTTTGCTAATTAAGTCAATTTTTTTAAAGATAAGATATGAGCATATATAATTGTGCAGCAAAGGCCATAAAAGCCATGTCCCATTATTACCGAGATACGCTAAAGAAAAAGATTAATGAAAGTGGATTTCCAGTCACTAAGTCTAAATAATTGGCAGGGTGCTGAAAGGGGTATAGGTAAAGCTGTGCACAGACATCGGCAAAGCAATGTCAATGGGATCAGCACAGGCTGGCAGGCACGGAGAGAAGAGAATTCTCTGCATTCTTCTCCTGAGAGGCCTGGCCTAAAACATGCCTGGCCAATTCATGGAGGTCTCTAACAGAGCTGCCGAACTTACACAAAGCACATGTATGAATAACTAAAGCATTCAAATCAATAACCAGGATGCCACAAAGCTGGGGATCCTGTCACTGATTTCCTCTTTTTCTCTGATTGTAAAATGATGTGTAAAATCTGTGGACAGAATAATGCATACAGTAAAAATGCATTTCTAAGATTAGTACATGAGCACTGAAAACACTGATCTT
>NW_017306556.1:363362-365887 GCF_000935625.1 Nanorana parkeri
TATTTTACTCTGTGTGTGTGTGTGTGTATATAAAAGGAGGATACATCAGTATACAACAATTACTTCTTCAAGCTGCCCTACCCCTAAAACAAGTCATTTGTTCCAAGCTGAGACGGAGAGCACTGATATATTTTAATTTTTTACAATGCTGCACTTCCCTCGGATATTTCAGTGCCATCTGTATAAAAAGTGAATGACAGTTCTGTGTTTTATTACACGTAACAGAGGCTGAATATGCTATTTTAATTACAATGCAAATAATACCAAAATTATGATGTATATGAAAGTAGCTCTGAAATATACCCATTAACTCCGATATAAAAAGCTTGCTTCTTTTAAAGCAATCGCTGCATTCAAAAGGCAATTTTTTTTCTATTATTTAGCGAGCCACATATACGGCTTTGTTGTTTCTACATCATGTGAACACAAAAAAAGGAAGAAAAATCTCTAGAAAATGTTTTTGTCCCTTCAGGTGAAAAATAGGCAAAACTGTATATAGAAAAGGAACCAAATTTTCTATGTGGTCATTTATTTAATTAAAAAAATTATAATAATAATAAAAATAAAATTGTGGCTTTTCGGTGAAGCAAACGGATTCCCCATCAATCACAACAAAGCATCTCAATAAGAAATATGTAATATCCATGGCAAATTGCACAACTTAGTGTAATCCAAATAGTGTGAGCAAAATACAAAAATCACTATACAAGCAAATTCTGTATATCTATAGCTATATATTTGGAATATTAAGGCTTGATGGACAATACACCAGCATATCTTGTTAAAAAACATCCAAGGTTAGGACAAATGGTCTTACTTTGTTATTACTGTGAAAGGCAAATATGACTTGGAAGCCCAATGGATCGGATGCAAACTATATTTAACTTGAAAGAACGTCAAAAGATGCAGATCGCATAAGAGCGTCATACGAAAAAAATGCTGAGCGTACCCCATACATATCCTAGAAGATACTGTAGACAACCAAGGTAGTTTACCAACCCAACTGAAAGGTATGATCTAAAGCAGGGCTTGCATTGGCAAAGGGTGGTTGGCCTACCAAAACAGCATTTAATTTTTTCCATATATACATTCCTTAACGTTGATAGCCTTCAGCATCTAACTACACCCTTGCTTCAAGGGATTTCCATGAATTTAACTGTGTGTGACTGCAAGATTTTTTTATGTGTGCCCTATGAATGTCTTCCTATTCAACTACCTACTGAGGGGAATTCAATATACAAATGTATACATCCATGCACTTTTACAAATAGGCTGCCCTTGCAGTTTAAAAAAGAAGGAAAATCAACAAAAGGAACTATGCAAGCATACTTGACCTCATTGCCTAATGTCTATCAAACTGGCTATGCTTGGTCAATTCTGAATTTGTGAAACTGACAGTCAAAACAGAGCGGTGTATCTTCAATTTGTGTCTTTCGAATGCTGACCACACTCCTGCTGAGGAACTGAACTGTTTATCCTTGCAAAACTGTCTCAGTCTTTAGACAGCTCATTTCAATATATAATCAGTCTGGGTTTCTGGCTATTGTTGAGTATGCATTACCGTTTGGAATCCATGAAGTTAACGTCCTTTAACCCGCTGAAATGTGCAGAAAGTTAGCTAGCGTGGATGCAGGGTAAAGCAAAAGCAGAAGGCTTTTTGCTGCGCACAAGTGAATTAGGATACATGCAAGAGCCTAGAAAAGAAGAAGCAGTGTAAGGCTGACCAAAAGGAAGTTGACTATTTTAAGCTTAAGGCATAAAGCTTATGTTTTGTCTATGTGCAAAAACCTTAGTGCATGCTAAATGGCTTAGCATCTGTCTAGAAAATGTATTTACTGCACAAGTGCAGATTCTACAGGCCCCTAGTGGCTTAACATACACCAGCAGGGCGAGGGAAATCCCATCATTAAGGTTAAGCAGTTCCTTAGCATGTCATAGCACACAAACATGGCTGTGTATTTATTGCCAAGAACTCGGCCTCTAAAGTGGACTAACATACTGAAAACCTTCCAAATGAATGTGTTAATTAAAGCTACATATCACCTAATACCGACATATGATTACCAGTCCCAGACCTAACCCAGATTTGCTTCTCCTTTCCGACTATGCTCTGCTGTGGTTGTTTTTAATTGCCTGAAACAAACAATAATTCATTTTGGCATGCATATTACTTGCTCTATGTTTAAATAAAAACTTCACTGTATACTGTACTCTGGGTGGGATCTCTTTTTTTCCCCCTTGCATATCTGTTCAATAAATACACCTTTTGGGTTACACCTAGATTTATTGCGAAGGAATGCCTATGCCTCTGGGCATATTATTCACACGACGTTTGCTAAATATGCATCTCAGTATGATGAATAGAATTTGAATCAATGGAAGAACGGCGTCATTAAAAAAAACAAAACAACAACAACAACAACAAAGCAGGAGGCAAAAAAACTATTTCTTTTGAATAAAAAGTACAGCAGCTAAAGTGTTTGCCAACAGGGGCAGGTGTTGCTCACACTGTAAATGTATTTTTC
>NW_017306556.1:365917-366425 GCF_000935625.1 Nanorana parkeri
ACTAATTAAATCTCCAGTCCCCCTCCAGCTTGTCTACCTCGCCCTATCATACGGAATGAAATAAAAACTGCACAGGCTTGCCTTTCACAAAACCCCTTGCTGGCATATTTACAGCTCTTGGCTATTTTAACTGGGCACAACTTGACAGCTGAATTTATGAAACTGCCCAACCTGTCAATTTCACACTTTAAAAATACAATAATGGCAATTCCTATGGGATGAAATTTTCAGCAATACTGTCACAAAAGCGTTTGCTGTTCTAAGTAGCCAGTCTATAGAAATCATGCGCGTGGGGAAAGAGAGATTTACCTTTTCTCCTTTCTTGCTATTCCTACAAAATAGGCAAGTGGGAATAAACTAAGTGATTGCTCTTGTTCAGTCAATCATGATCTGCTGTAACATGCTTTGTGCTTCCAAGTCGCACTGTTTGAGCGTGAGAGTGAGAAGTTCTGCTCTTCTGCAACCCAATGGAACCATCACAAAGGGGGGGGGGGGGGGGGGGGGGTCA
>NW_017306556.1:366577-368112 GCF_000935625.1 Nanorana parkeri
GGGGGGGGAGGTTGGCTACTAACAGACTGGTCTGCATACTGGCAATGAGAATTCTAGTGGGACAACACATACCCTCAGCAATGGATCGCCAACTGTCGCGAGGCTGGACATCACAGTAACAGTGATGTTTGAGAAATGGACATGTGTAACATGTATCGAGGTGCTAGTTCTCAGAAGGAGAATGCAGTGATGTGGCTACAATACATGAAAAAAAGGAAACACATTAAGCTGAACAGCCATCACAGACACAGCCAACATAAAGGGACATCTGGAAAGACTTAGATCGGATCAGTTAACTTTAAAATGCCCCTTCCTGTGCAGAGAACAGCAAAACTAGTTTTCTAAGGACAAAAGAAATCAAAAGGTATAGCAAAGCAGAAGTCACCCTGAAAAATAAAAGATCATATTCCACCCCTAGGTCACAGAAAGGAATCCAAAATGCTCCTAAGTCTTTTTTATGACCAGGACAGAAATCTGGTACCAACTAGTGGCATAGTAACGACAACTGCTGCACTTCCAGGATTGACCCTTAAAGCTCATTTGCATGTTTGGTCACAAGTCAGTTACCAAGTTACTCCAATAGTCACCAGGGGATGTATGGATGGTCAGCAATTGCCTGTACTGAGAGAAGGAGAACTCTCCCAATGCCTCAACACACTGCAGACACAACAATGGCTATTGGGAATGAATGAGTGCATTTGTGCTTACTTTTATATGCCAGGAATACCATTGTATAACCATTTGATAGTTCACTTTTTACACAGAGTGATAACTGTTTACATTTTAGAAATGTTAGACAGTTAGTATTATACTGTAGTTAGAAATGTTTACATTGTGAAACTAGTAGATATTTCACAAACAAGTTCAAACTATTTACAAAACACAAGCAATAACAGGTATAATAAATAATGCAAACAGCCTATAATACATAAGGCAAGCCCTACCACTCCTTATTACCAACCCCCCTTTGAAAGGCTAAAATGTTATATCCGAATTTAGGTAATCCCCCTTTCACCTCTTTTTTTGATTGGCTGAATTTTTAAGCCTGCATTTAGATGTGCAACCTATCATATATAAGGCAACCCTACAAGTCCTTACTACCCCCCACCACCACAAGACCTAATTACCCCTTACCCCTTTGACTGGCTGGAATTTGTAACCCGAATTTAGGTGTACAACTTATAATAAGGCAACCCCTACAAGTCCTAATTGCCCCCCAACCTGTTTCACTGGCTGAAAATTGAAACCTGAATTTAGGTGTAAGACCTATCATACATAAGGCAACCCCTACAAGTCCTAACTTCCCCCCACCACCACAAGTCCTAATTACCCCCCCTCACCCATTTGACTGGCTGAAATTTTAAGCCTGAATTTAGGTGTACAACCTATAATACATAAGGCAACCCCTAAAAGTCCTTCTTAACCCCCCGACACACACCTCCCTTTTGACTGGTGGAAATTTTATGCCTGAATTTAGCTGTATAACCTATAATACGTAAGGCAACCCCTACAAGTCCCACTTCCCCCCTACCACA
>NW_017306556.1:368185-376504 GCF_000935625.1 Nanorana parkeri
AAATCCCCCCCCCCCCCCTCACCCATTTGACTGGCTGAATTTTTAAGCCTGAATTTAGATGTGCAACCTATAATACATAAGGCAACCAAAGTCACCCTAATTACCCCCCCTACACACACACACATGCCTTTGACTGAGCGAATTTAGGTGTACAACCTATAATACAAAATCATACCCAACCCAAATCAAAATGACCAAGCCCTCCTTGGCTGGCGATGCAAACTCCTACATACTGAGGGATTGTCACCTACGGGGAAAATCAAAGCGTCCAATCGGTCAAGCGCAAACTCACAAAAGACGGGACTAAGTAAGGCGGGATGACAAGGGGCTCTTAGAAGGCAACAAGAATTTCATTTTTTTTTGCATCAAACTTTTCACCCAACGTTAGACCAAAACCTGTGTCCTTCCTGCTCTTTATCGATTGATGACAATCTCCAATGGGCGTTTTCCCACCAGACCTAGTTGAGTACCAGCTGTCATTTTTTTTTTACATTTTCAATACAAACTTTCGCGGTGTGTACCCCTTTCTTTTATGGTCTCAGCAGTACGGATACAATCACATTCAGAGCTACAGAAGAAAGAAAAAAGCTCAGGACTGGCTGGGGCGAGGGGATCTCCAGCTTGGCAGTGATGAACCCCTCTTCCCCACCAACTTGTGCCAAGTCAAATGTGCCTTTGTGCCTGCATCTTCCTCCCCAGCATGGGGTATTGATCAGAGATGGCAGAGACAGAGCATAGGTACTAGTAGGCGTGCCATCCCCTCCTCCTCCCTACCCGCCTTCCACTCCCATCTCCCCTAACTGAAGAAGAGAAGTAATAAAGGGATCGCAATACCTGCTCATGCCAACCGCCTTCAATCTGCTGCTTTCAGATCCCCCTGTCCCCCAGCCGGCCGCTTGCTTTACATCCCACCGATCTCAAGCTTGTAGATGTAATCCAGTATAGGTGGTGCGATCAGTGTCCAGGTCCAGCCAAGAAGTGACTGATCCCCCCTCCCAGCAGTGGCATGCGCCTAGTCTTCCCCCATACACAGGACACACACAGCCTGGGAGCGGAGATCGGTGCTGCTTCCTCCTCCTCCTCTGTACAGCATCTCTGCTTCACAGTCCGGAGCAGCGCATCCCAACTTCCCAGAGCACAACTAATCCTCTGCCCTCCGCAAAGCACATAGAGAAGGGTCGGCTACAAAGTGCTCGCACTTGTCTCTCTTCTGTATGTATGTGTGATTGTTTCCTGCCGCTCGCTGCTCTCTTAAATCCTCTTATGCGCAGGCATGCATGTTGTGTCCATGCACTGGCATCCTTCACAGTCGTCCCCGGTAGCCTGAGCAGTGCTGGATAATCCTGCTTTGTTTGGGTGCATGTCTGGCTTTAGGGAACAGTGCTCATCCTGCCAGCCTCTCCCTGCTGCTGAAGCTGCTGTTGGACCCGTGTGTGTGTGTCTCTTCTCTCTGTCTCAGGGGCGTGCACACACATACACACAGCAAGGCACAGCAAGCCTCTGCCACAAGCCCACCGCGCCCGCCCACTCCCCCCTGAATGACAGTCCCGGCTCGCCAATCGGAGCGTAGGCACGTCACGGCTTGCCAATCGCAGGCCAGGCTCCGGCGCCTACTCGTGTTGCCTGTAGTCACTCATGTTACACACATTCCTGGGACCGTCTACTTCCCTCGCACTATGGCAGAGCAATCACAGCGGGACAACCTCGTCTGCAGCTGTGGCCGCTTTCAAACTTTACCGGCTCGCCTCTGGTATTGTTCTGCGCGGTTATTTTCGGTTACGGGGGGTGGAAATGCAGTCACTCAAAGCCCCTGGAATGTTTAACGTGTGCATGGCATGTCAAAAGTAAAAAATTTAAATCACCTTTTATAAATGGTCATCCAGACATGATGGTGCATATTTAGCACTTCTTGGGACAACTCATCCTTATGTGATAAGGTGGCAACTCATCCTTATGTGACAAGGTGAGATCTCTCATCCTTATGTGACAACTCATGCTTGTGAGATGTGTAGGGTTGCCACCTGTCCTGGATTCACCTGGACAGTTGGGTTTTGAGTCCTGTATGTGCTGTTTCTGGGTTGCAGGCCATCTAAAACCCAGACACAGCACATATAGGACTCGAAATCCGGACTGTCCAGGTAAATCCGGGACGGGTGGCAACCCCAGTGATAAGGTGACAACTCTTTGGCTCCTAATTGGGCTGCTGTGTTGTCACCCTGTCACATGGGCTTGTGAGGCATGTTCAGTTGCCCAGCCTCTGCTAGTGCAGAGTTAGCAAACCACTGCTGAATGCTATGCTGCAAGTCAGCGCTCAACACTGCTAACTTACTGCTCTGCATCCACATTCACTTTTGCTGCGAGTGCTGAGTGTGACGGAGAAGGTGGGGACAGAGCACCAGCGGCCATTTTAACTGTGGGCACACCTGGCAGCGCTGGAGTAAGGTGCCTGAACTTCAATGGAGGAAATCAATTCAGTGTGGGAACCTAGAATTTTATGTTCACTGGAAAATGGTATTAGTCAAAAATATTCTCCTCCGCCATTTTTCTGAGTACTGTGCAGCGTACTGAAGTGCTGCCGAACAACTACTCAGCGCTTGGCTAAGGAACTGGACACGCCTTACGGATGGCAGTTTTCAGCACTCATCACCATCAGCAAAGATGCCTGAAGAGGTGATTGTTCAGCCCTTATTGTGATAAGGTGGCAACACTCTTTGCTTGGCTCCTGTTTGGGCTCCTGTGTTGTCACCCAGTCACATGGGCATCTGATGGCCACTACAGATGGCCGTTTCAGCATTCATTACACAGGTATGGTCTGCTATTTTCACCATCAGAAAAGATGCCTGACGAGGTGATTGTTCAGCACTCCTTTCGATAAGGTGACAATGCTCTGTGCTTGTCTCCTGATCGGGCTCCTGTGTTGTCACATGGATGTCTGATGGACACACAAAGTAGCAGTTTCAGCATTCATTATGCATATAAGGTAACAACTCTATATTTGGCTCCTGATTGGGCTCCTGCATCGTCACCCTGTCACATGGCCTTCTAATGGGTACTACAGGTGGCAGTTTCAGCATTCATTACGCAGGTATAGTCTGCTTGGCTCCTAATTGGGCTCCTGTGTTGTCACCCTGTCACATGGGCATCTGATGAACAAAACAGGTGGCAGTTTCAGCATTCATTACACAGGTATGGTCTGCTGTGGTCACCTTCAGGAAAGATGCCAGAAGAGGTGATAAAGTGACAACGCTCTGTCCTTGTCTCATGATTGGCCTCCTGCATTGACACCCAATCACACAGGCATTTGAGGGACACTACTGTGGCACTTAAAGAATGTATTATGTAAGCTGTTGCTGTTGTCCATCAGTAAAGATGCCCTAAGAAATGATTGTTCAGCCCCTAAGAATGTATTATGTAAGCGCGGTTTGCTGTTGTCCATCAGTAAAGATGCCCTAAGAAATGATTGTTCAGCCTCTTCCTGTCATAAGGTGACAACGCTCTGTCAATGTCTCCTGATTGTCACATAGACTTCAGATGGAGGCTACAAGTGGCCGTTTTACCATTCATTACACAGTCATAGTTTGCTGTTGTCACTTTAAGAAGGACACGCTGAGAAATGTGTGCTCCTGTCATAAGCTGACAACGCTTGGTCCTTGTTTTCTAATTGGGCTCCTGTGTTGTCACACAGGCTTCAGATGGCGACTATTCGAGGCCATTTTAACATTTATTATGCAGGTATGGTCTGCTGTCATGAAATACTTGTTCAGCACTTCTCGTGGTAAGGTGACATCGCTCATTCTTTGGCTCCTGATTGGGCTCCTGCGTTGTCACCCTGTCACATGGACTTTAGTTGGAGACTACAAGTGGCAGTTTCAGCATTCATTATGCAGACATGGTCTACTGTTGTCGCCATCAGGACACAACCCTAGGAGATTAAGCATTGTTAAGCATTATCACTTCTTGTCACGTGACAACGATCTGTCAATGTGTCTTGATTGGGCTCCTGCATTGTCACCCAATCACTACAAGTGTCTTTTTCAACATTCATTACACAGGCATAGTCTGCTGTTGTCACCATCAAGGAATCAATACTGAGAAATGCCATACAGTCTTTAATGGAGAACATTACATACAGACACTCCTTGGTTTACAATGGGGTTACATTTCGATAAACCCATCGTAAGGCGATTGTATTGTAAACCGAGGCGTGCATTTCAAAAGTAAGTTTCAATCTTTTAAAATCTGAAGCTGTCATTAACATATTGCCATGAAGGTCCTTGTTTAGGCACTTCCTGTAATAGGATGACAACGCCCTTCCAGTCTACCAGTTATGCTCCTGTGTTGTCACCGATGGGGACTACAAGCGGCTGTTTCAACACACATTACACAGACATGGACCACTGTTGTCACCATCCGGGAACCAATACTAGGAAATGCCATACAGTCATTACTGGAGAACATGTATGTACAGACACTCCTCGGTATACGATGGGGTTTACGTTCTGATAAACCAATCGTAAGGCGATTGATTCGTAAACCGAGGAGTGTACTGTATTGCCGCGGTCGGCCGCAGACAGTACACAATAGGGAGCAATAGCTAGACAGGCAGCGGGGACAGAGACCACTGCAGCAGGGAAGAGAGACCAATGTGACTGCATTCCCCTGCTGCCCCCCTGTACCTCCGCTGCTGCTCCATTCTCCCTCTGCCCCCTCGCCTCCGCTGCCTGCCCCATTCCTCCTCTGCTCCCCCATTCCTCCGCTACCCGCCCCGTTCTTCCTCTACTCCCCATATGCCTCCACTCCATCTAGAGGCTGTGAGCCATACCAGCCTGCTATTGGCTATTTCGAATTGCAATAGCAGGCTGCCTATTGAAACCCGGCCCACTAAGAGGAGGAGTGGACCTGAGAGAGTAACTTCTGTCTCAGGTCCGCTCCTCTGCTCGGTGGGCAGGTGCAATAGCCAGCCTGCTATTGGCTGCTGCAATTTCAAATAGCCAATAGCAGGCTGGGTATGGCTCCTGGCTTCTTCTATTCATCTGTCAGCTGTGGAAGCTAGCCGGCAGGTGAATGGGGAAGCAGGGTGCCTCGGGCATGGTTGCTTGAGAGTTACTATTAACTCTAAAGGCCGTGACACACTGAACGCGAAGCCGTGCAGAGCGAAGCAAAGCTATCCGGCACGGAGCTTTGCGTGCAGTGTGTGAGCTGAGTGCAGTCAGATGATTGACAGCACCTTCAGCCAATCGGCTCGTCCGTAACAACCTGCCAGCTGTCGCATCGCGACGCGCTGGTCTATACGCGCGAGCCGATTGGCTGAAGTTGAAATTGTTACTCTCGGCACGCTCAGCTCTGCGAGCTCTCGCAAGCTGAGGTGCCGAGAAGAAAGTGACATGACACACTGCTCGCAAAGGCAGTGCGCCACCGCTCCGCGCTGTTTTGCGTGCAGTGTGTCACGGCCTTTAAGCAGCCATAAACTACAGTTATCTGTCACCTATAGATCATCGTGGGTGCTGAAGAACTGGGAGTTTACTGTACAGTATTGCACAGTAAACTGCATTGTATATGTGATCGCAACCCGAGGAGCATGTGTATACTAGAAGTGGCTACCAACAGCAGGAGAGCAGCAGCACTGCGATGTAACAAAAGATGAAAAGAGGGTAAAAGCATATATTTGAATAAAAATAGGCAATTGTTTATGAGACACAGTGCTGTAAAAAACGAAATGTCGTTCAGTTGGGGTTTCCATCTACTTTCTATCTAGGAGCTTGTCTCTTATTGTCTGTATTAATCTATTGAGATTTGATTTATAGGTTGTGTGTGATGTAGGGTGATGTTTGGATGGATTGGGAATGTGCTCAGCGTCATTCATGTGTGCTCCCCCCTCCCTCCTCTGTACTTTCCTTCTTTCATGTTCACTCCTGTGCCCTTCCTTCCTCCCATTTCCAGCCATTCATTGCTCAGCGTTCCTATTCCACAGGCTCTGTATACTGTGTATGGAAGTCTCTGTCTCTCTCATTCTCTCTCTCTCTCTCTCTCTCTCTCTACTCCGCATATGTCCACCCTGAGTCCCCGTTCAAACCTTTGCGTTCTGGAAACGCATTTTTCCCACATTTGCTGCACATTTGCCGCACATTGCCTGTTGATTTCAATGGGTGCCGCACACACTACAAATGCGGGAAAGTATCTCATGTGGCAGATTCTGCTAAAGGCGTACTGCTTTTCGTCACCATGCATTTGTGCACGTTTAATGTGCATCCACGCATGGGGAAAATGCATTTTCCTGCGTGCGTTTGGGGTGGGATTAACAAGTAACGGCACCGCAAGCGCCAAGCACGTTTTTGACGCGTTCCATGAACACGCCTGTTCACTGAACGCAGAGGCGTTGACGGGACTGGACAGTAGCTCCATTGAGTGGCCATAATGCAGTATTATATTACATTTAACCTGAAAATAGACCAAGAACGTTTGTTTTTTTCCTTAATTCCCACAGAATGAACGTTCAGGGCGGGCGGGATCTCGAGTGGGCTCTGCAAGGGGTATAATGAAATCACGGGGCCCCATACAAAATTTTGCTATGGGGCCCTGTGATTTCTAGTTACGTCCCTGGCTGGAAGGCACAGTAATCGCACACTAAATTCCCCCCCTTCGTTCTGGGTTGGGAGGGGGCATGGTAGTGCATTGAAGTCAATGGCACAGCAGCCACGCCCTCTGCCCGCAGTGCGATCGGACGCATGGCAAAATATTGCCTGCATTCCGGTTCAGTGCAAATGCAAAAAAGCGCACCGCAATTGGTGCAAACTGACCCTCAGAGATTCACACGGTGAAAGACTCGTCGAATTGTTTATAAATAGTCATATCCGTGTCCCACCGGAATCCCAATATTCAGTCAAATGCGGATGGTGCTGCACATTTCCAGACATCAACAAGGTAGTCACCCGCACACCAGGATCAAGTGTATCAAACAGTCTTTATGTGACGTCAGATAGACACATATAACGTTTCATAAACTACAGCGGTCCATTCATCAGACAAACATAGTGACCAAGTTTGACCATAGTTAGTCACTGCGTTTGCCAGACCGCTGTTGGTTCTGAAACGTCACTGTTATATGTGATGCCATGTCTATCTGACGTGACATAAAGATGCTTTGATACGGTGCATCCTGGTGTGTGGGTGACTACCTTGTTGTTGTTTATAAATAGACCTCCTAGTGTTATATATTATTATTATTATACAGGATTTATATAGCGCCAACAGTTTGCTCAGCGCTTTACAATATAAGGAAGACATCACAATACAATTCAAGACAAGATGGTAAGGAGGGCCCTGCCCCTGAGGGCTTGCAATCTAAAAGAATAGAAAAGACACACACAGATATACAGAGCAAACTGTGTCGTGTATTGAATCAACACAGGACGTAGTATTTTACTTTGAAATCTGGATTATTTGGGACAGCTAGCAATCCTAATGTGTACATAACCTAGAACAGCGGTGGGCAACTCTGGTCCTCTAGCTGTTGTGGAACTACAAACCCCATGAGGCATTGCAAGACTGACCGTTAAAAGCATGAATCCCACAGGCATGTTGGGATTTGTAGTTAGAGCACAGACGGGGGGCCAGAGTTTGCCACACCTCATTTTTAAGCTGATCTGTGTTCACTTTACATATCCAAAACCATATGTAATCTTTCTAAGTTTTTGATATGAATATATAGGATAGGGTGAACATAATCCCTTTAAGAATTCAGCCCCTATACATTCCCACTATAGTCAAACTTTTATTTATAGTTGTGTTCTGCTAGCACTGAACTCTTATGATTAATAAAAAAAAAAAAGTCTTGGCATAATCATTCCTTTAAATGCAAAAGAGACTTGAAAAAAAAAAAGACACTTTCATGCCAAAAGAAGCATAATGAATAATTTGGCAAATGAATATGGTACTTTTAAACACTTCAGTTTGGTTGAAGGTGACCTTCATTTTTTTTTGATCCATTCAATTAAGCTTATTGCAAGACTGGCAAAGGTATTTTTTTAATCAGCGTCATTATATTGAGAGTGCAGGCATAAGGAAACATTTGGACATCTTCCTATTGCAATTCACATGATGAAGTGAGGCCAAGAGGCAAATGCATGCCCTGCTCCTGCTTCCTGAAATTTTCCACTGATCCTTTTATTTGATCCAGCTTCTTCTACTTTTTTTTTTCATTCAGCCTGTAATCTCCAAGCCAGGCGCTGGAATCTGCCTGCTAACACTCCAGTTTCTTTGGAAAGTCTGAAGCTTTTTGAGTTACAAGCGTGAGACTACGTTTGGCTTATCACACATTAT
>NW_017306556.1:376676-423792 GCF_000935625.1 Nanorana parkeri
TACTATTTCTACTGTTAACATCTACTTTATATTTGTTACATTCTCATTCACATTGCATCATTTCAAAATGTAAGCAGCATTTTTAAAATATATTTTTGAAGTGATTTTTACTTAAAATTCCTTTCCTAGCCTCCCCCCTATGTAATGTTAAGGAGGGGGCTGTGACAAGTTATGTTTTTTCTAATTAACCCTGTCTGTACTGTGCTGGCAGATCTTATTATCAGTTCTACACTAGATGTGAACACAGTCTGTCTAATAAAGAGTTAAAGACTTAAAGTGATACCAAACTCAGGAGTTAAATCTTAAAAATGCATTCAAGTATATTATCTATTAACACAAATGTATCTTATTTGTGTATCACTCGGCTGTAGATCATCTCTGCATTGGTGCTTACACTGTCCTTCCTTCTGGAGGGTGGCTACTTTTGGTCCCCATGGTCCCTTTGTGTGTTGTAAAGTAGACACCGCTCCAAGCTCGCTGCCATGATGGACTTACAATCTCAATACAAATTAGTAAACTAAACATAAGACTGTAGTCCATCACAGGAGCGTGCTTGGAGCGGTGTCTACTTTACAACACACAGAGACCATGGAAAACAAAAGTAGCCACTCTCCAGAAGGAAGGACAGTGTCAGCACCAATTCAGAGATGATTTAAGGATCTACAGCCGAGTGATACACAAATACGATTTTTATTAATAGTTAGGGTACTTGAATGCATTTTTAAAATTTAACTCCAGAGTTTAGAGGCACTTTAAGCTGGCCATACACCTTGCGAATTTCAGCTGGTTCATGAAGAATTCGCACAGTGGATGCCCCTGTCGGCAGCTTTCAATCCGACATCCGTTGATCAGAAAATTGAAGAAGCCAGTTGGAAAATTTTCAGGCGAACGGGTTTGGGTATTCCGACAGCGGCACACCTGCCCAAGCCAGCCGGAGATTCAACCATCGCTGTTTAGCTCAGCTCATCATGTTTAGTTCCGCATCAGCAGTATGGTGCTGAACTGACTACAGGAGACACAGGCATGCCATGTATGCACGTGGTGTCCTGTATCTCCAAAGAGCAACACAGATGCACAAACCGACGTAGCCAACACAGATCTGCTTCTGTGCTTGGCATGGTTAGAGTGAAGACAGGCAGAAGGTGAACTGGCAGGTATTTCTAAGCAATTAAATAACAAAAAAATTACCAGGATATAGTCAACCAAAAACAAACACATACAGTATATTTGATAAAATATTTTAAAGTATTTTCATTTTTTCATCACTACAGTTGAAATCAATCATCACCTAATAAAAAGTTGAACAAAAGATCTTTCGTACGAAAGTTGTTTCAAACATTTAAGCAGTGTATGGCCAGCTTTACTTTACTTTTAAAGGATAGATAAACTCTGCTATTTCATTACCCACTACCTATGACAAATCATTTACTATTGGCACTGTAATGTCTTGGTAAAGGGACTGTGTACATTTGCAGATACACTGAGTGGCCAGATCATTATGACCACCCCATCAGTACATCGTTGGGCCACTTTTTGCCTTCAATACTGCGGCGATTCTTCTTGGCATTGACTCCACGAGATGTTGAAAGGTGATGCGTGGAATCTGACACCATGCCTGAGGAATAGCACTGTCCAGTTCTGTGAGATTTGATGGTTGTGGAACCAACTGCCTGATGGCAAATGCTCAAATGGATTGAGATCTGGTGATTGTGGGGGCCACCTAAGCAAGGTAAAGTCTCCCTCATGTTCTTGAAACCACTCCTGCACAATACGAGCACCGTGGCATGGCGCATTGTCTTGTTGGAAGAAGCCATCTCCATTGGGATACGCCATCAACATGATAGGATAACCTTGATCAGCAACGATACTTTGGTATGTTGTGCTATTCAGACGTTGTTCCACACGAATTAAAGGGCCAAAATCATGCCAGGAAAACATGCCCTAAAACCATAACACTGCCCCCACCAGCTTGAATAGATGTACTCATGCATGTGGGGTGCATGTTTTCATGCTGTTCCTGCCAAATTCTCACTCTGCCATCTGCATGATGTAACTAGAATTGTGATTCATCGGACCACATTACTTTTTTCCAATGCTCGACTGTCCAATCCTTGTGTTCCTGTGCGAATTGGAGACGTTTTATCTTGTTAACTGCAGACAGCAAAGGTGTTGGAACAGGCCTTTGGATTCCATATCCCATACGATGCAGTGTACGGCGAACAGTGCGTTCAGAGATCATTTGAGAGGATCCCTGATTAAGATCTGCAGTAATTTGATGCACTGTTGCCCTTCTGTTGTCTTGTACCAGTCTTGCCACTCTCCGTTCTGCCCTAACATTGACTAGTCGCTGACGGCCACAATTTGCACGTTCAGACCCAGATTTTCGGCTGACAGTCCAGTCTTTAAACACTTTAACAACAGCTGCTCTTGAACATTTAACGAATTCTGCTGTTTTGCTGATACTCGCTCCATGGCTCCGAGCGCCAACAATCATCCCACGTTCAAAGGCTGTTAAATCGCGTTGTTTACCCATATCTTCAGAAAAAAATCACTTCTACTGTCGTGGTAAACAACCTGCTTCCCTATTTATAATGGTCTGGCCCTCTAGCAACTTCAGCGCGAAATTATAGCTAATTTGCCTACAAACGTCAGGTGGTCATAATAATCTGTCCACTCAGTGTAATGGCAAAAGCTCCAGAGAGGTTGAAACCACTTTACGTAAAGGGTTAAGCCCTAATGGTTAGGTTAGGGGGTAAAGGATTGGGTTTAGGTTGGGGGGAGCATTGGATTTAGGTAAGCTGTTAAGCAGTAATGTGTCAGCTGTTTTAGTGTTATAGAGGAAGTTAAAGCTCAACTCTGCATTGCTGTAATCACACACACTGTATGGGTTAAATGCTTGTATGGCAAGGGGGGAAAGGAATGACTACAAATACTTCCCTTATTCCTCATTCCCCCAGGCTTTCTCCTCTTTGTGCAACTGGTCCTCCGAAGCCGATTCCCCTTGCTGCCTGGCCACTTGCAGCTTTCTGACGTTATCACCTACAGTGCAGGGCCGGCACTGGTGAGGACTGTGAGGGCCCATCCACATTCTGGAGTGGAGGAGAGTGCCGTCTAAGCAAGGAATAAGGTAAATATTTGTACGTATTCCATTCCTTGCCCTTTTCTTGCCAACAACTTTCTTTTTATTAGCTGGTAATGTGACACAGTCACTTTCTCAGGGATCTCAAGTCTCCCTGATGTTCAGGGAGTCTTCCGCTATTGGATAGCGGCTCCCTGACGTCTGCGAGAGAGGCATTTTCTCCCTGAAAGGTTTACTCTGAGTAAACAGGCACTGCTGCAGGGTTGAGAGAGTGCTGTTAACCCTTTAATTCTAAGGATTGTTTTTTTCTGACTTCAATAAGTGTGAAGGTATAAGCCAAAGGTTGGTTAATTGTCAGGTTCATGCTAAGGGTTAAACATAGGTTTTACATTGCAGAAAAGGAAGTACAGATACTGTATGTATTTAAAAAATATTTGGCCCCAAAAGCCTCACACAAAAAATTATGAAAAACCAGATTATTGAACAACAGGCAATAGTTAGGGGTCAGAAAACATTGTAACAATGTACACAATACACGTCAGACACATAATCATTTATGTTCATACCCTTTAAAGAAGAACTCTGGGTAGAAGAAATCTTAACCCTTGCAGCACTTAACACTGCGAGTGTTAAGTGCTCATTTTCGTCTAGGCTCTAAAATAACAAAGATCTACTCACCCGAACCTCTGCTGCTAGACTGGTCCCTGCATTGGACGTGGGGTCCTCACGTCCAATACACTGTATTGGACATGATGGCTCATGGGTTTTTAGAGTGCCGGAGCGGAGGGGGGAAGAGGCTTCAGGGAACGTTCTAGCAACTAGGCAGGACCGAGGTTTAGGTGAGTATTTCTTGGTTATCATAGACCCTAGATGAAAATGAGCAGTTAACCCTTGCATTGTGGGGGGTAGCCCCACTGCAAGGGTTAAGATTTTTTTTTGCCCGGAGTTATTCTGAAAGAGCATGTCTATGTGCACTGCAGGCAATTTGGGCATTATTTTTGTCTTGACAGACAGATAGTTTATTATTCTAAAAACACAGATACTCTTAGACAAAATAGAGTTTTAACCCTGGGCATGGCTTGACCTTAAAAGAGTGTACTGAACCAAGATGAATATGGGATGAAATGCGTGGTTTTGCTGTACTCCAGATGCCCCTAAAAATTGAGTACAATGTCCATCTCCTTGACAAAGCTCTGTACAGTGTTTCTACAAAAAAACTACAGTCACCACCTTAGTTTTGGTACAATATGGTTGGCTATCCAGGTTACAGTTTCAGCAGTGCCCTGCCCTTGACATGAGTTGAGGAAAATGTTAAACATATGTATAAATCTATTTAAAAGCTCTTGAACTGAGTAACAGAAGGTAAATGTTAGATCCTCGCTCATACGTGATTAAAGAGCTAACAGCGTATGGAGAGCATTATTTTTTTTTTACCTTACACCCTGTTGCAAATCACTACTAAAAGATGTATGTCTTGTGCTGGCTTACTGAACTCGTCATTACGTCAAACATCAAGCTATAGAATTTGCAATATTTTTTTAATACCACTTTTACAAAATGACGTGCGCTACAGTTCATAACTCATCCCCATAGAAAGAGAAAGTGCACCTTTGGCAAACACACACGAGACTGACCTTGATAAAATATTGGCAGATAGTGCATTCATGACAAAATGATGCCTTTAAAGCTTGCATTCATTGGAATAATTACATTCACCAGCTATTGAGAATCCTTTTACACCCTGCAATGTTTAATGGTGGGATCTGTACTTTCAGACTCCTTTGAGAAGCCTAAGCATATTTTGGACCCTCTCCCTGTTGGGACAAAGCCAACATATCAGCTTTGACATGATGGATTTTCCCTGTATTTTTGGTGTGTCAGGTATAGTGTGTTCTGATGCAATTTGGTAATAAAACAAATATTACCAAACACACAAAAAGAACGTGGAATCACAGAGATATTGCAGTATGAGCAAAATAATAGAGAGCTGACAACAAGGTCCTTTCATACTGTCAACTAAATGTTAAAAAGGATGACTTTCCGAATGAAGAAAACTGGCAAAAAACTTCAGGTTTAGGGCACAATTACTTTTATATAACATACCTAAAATGGTTGCTGAATATTTACTTGCTCATAAATTAGCCCATCTGGTAAATACCTAATGCCAAGGCTACCTGAAAGTGCTATTTCAGTCCTATATCTTCCACAGAAATGCTTGTAGTTTATATATTCTATGTTTGGTGACTAGATCACAATGCTGAAGACCCAGGCCTGCCTCTGCTTGTGAAAATGAAAAAGTTTTGTCTTCTTTCATCAGATTTTGAAAGCACCTTTACTCAGTAAGCTGTACTGACCACGGGCCACCTTGCAATTATTATTATTATACAGGATTTATATAGCACCAACAGTTTGCGCAGTCCTTTACAATATAAGAAAGACATTACAATCACAATACAATTCAAGACAAGATGGTAAAGAGGGCCCTGCCCGTGAGGGCTTACAATCTAAAAGGGAGTGGCAATTGATACATGAGGAAGTAGCTGTGTGGGGATGAATTGTTTGAGAAAGTGATAGTTCAGTGGTTAGGTTGAGGTGGGATAGACTTCCCTGAAGAGATGAGTCTTAAGGGATCACCGTAAGGCAGTCAGAGTGGGAGATAGACGGACAGGTTGGGGTAGAGAGTTTCATAGGATGGGAGAGACTCTAGTGAAATCTTGGAGGCGAGCATGGGAGTTGATGAGGGAGCTGGCAAGCAGAAGGTCTTTTGAAGAGTGGAGGGGAGGTTAGGGTGATACTTTGAGACCAGGTTTGAGATATAGCCAGGGGCAGAGTTGTGGATAGCTTTGTAAGTGGTTGTTAATATTTTGAATTTTATACTTTGGGCTATTGGAAGCCAGTGTAGGGATTGACAGAGGGGGGTTGCAGACACTGAGCGGTTGGTTAGGTGCAGGGGTGGACTGACCATTCGGGCCCGTCACTGAGTCTCTGCTGCTCTTTTATCCAATCGCGGGGGTGCTGTGGGCACGGCCGTTCAGTTCTGTGTGCCTGCCTCCTCTGCTACCATGTAGCAGAGACAGCACGTTATGTATCTGCTCTAGCTCTCTTACTGTGTGAGGGATGGGGAGGAGTCAGGAGCCTCTACAGCTAGAGGGATGCCGGGGATGTTACTTGTCTGTAACGTGTGAAGTGGCTGAGGTGCCATTGACATCAATGCACCGCCATGCCCCCTCCCGCCCCAGTATGCAGTGAGCCGGCCGGGATGCGCGCCGGAACGCACTGGGGCTGGTGTTAACTAGCCCATAAGGGAAATTGTCTTTTAGCCTTCATTCACAGATTGTACTGATGTTGTACTTCTTATCCCCATAGACTTCAGTTTTGTGCATTTTGCACTTTTTTACATGTGTTTAACTGCTTGCCAGCTCGTTGTAAGATCTGGACGGACGGCAAATGCCTATTGGCGGAGTTGCCGTAATTAAACAGCTTTTTTTTCCTGCTCGCGCGCACGGGCAGAAAAAATACAGTTAAATGTAAACATGTTACACATACAAGCGATCGGCAGCTCTATAGCCGTCCAATCGATTGTATGTGCTGACCTTGCGTGCCACCCCCCCCTCCCGCGGTACCGCCGTCCCACCGCCGCCCACCCTCCTGCACCCTCACCTTCAATCCCAGGCTCCGCTTCCCCATCTGCGGCCCGGGACCGGCTCGGGAGGGTGTCATGAGGAAAATGGGAGGGAGTTCAGCATCTTCCTCCTTGCTGATCTCCCTCCGACATCTGAACGCAGAAGGATGTGTATTACATCTCTTCCGCATTCACCTGTCAGTCCTCTGGCTGCTATTGTACGAAAAAAACAGTCTGCATATAGAGTATATGCAGCCCAGGCAAGAGGTTACTTCAGACCAATTATATAAAAATATATTTTATTAAATAACAAAATTATGACACGAGAATTATTTTAACAGCACCACATCTTACTCATACCTTGTAACCTAGAAATATACAGGACTCAGACCGAGTCCTGCATATTTCTAGGTTATGAGTGGCATTGTGTGTTAGAATACCACCAGCTATGCAGAATACCACCAGCTATGCAGGACTACAAGTCCAAGCAATACATTATATTAGTAAGTTGGGATGCACCAGTGCCAATACTGGGTTTTTTCACACGTACTTGTGAAAATGCCCCAAACTAAGCGCAGGCAAAATTACCAGGGTCACATCGGTCCCTTGGAACCTCCCAAGTCTTTCTCAATAGAACCCGTGAAATATACCATCTAACATTTGGGATCCTAGAAATGTATTATGAGGGTCTATTGACCCACTGCGCAACTAATCCTTAAAATATCATAGGCATCTGGTTTTTACATTGCCTATGTGCACATTTTTTTCCTTTTTACACAAAACATATGCCCAGAGTTATGATAGATTTGAAAGTGAATATGGACATTTGCTGTTTCATTGGTGAGGAAGGGGCGTATTTTGGAGATGTTACGAAGGTGAAGGCAGCAGCATTTGGATAGTGATTGGATGTGGGGAAGGAAGGTAAGGTCCGAGTCAAGGATGACACCTAGGCACTTGGCATGGGGGGAGGGCTGGATAGTTGTGTTAACAATCTCAAGGGCAAAAACAATTGTTTTAGCTGTTAGCAAGTCATTAGTGAGTTTTAGGAGGGTGGTTTCAGTGGAGTGTAGGGGGTGAAAGCCAGACTGTAATGGATCGAGAAGGTTGTTATCAGCGAGGTGGCTCAGGTGGCTGTAGATAAGGCTTTCTATTAGTTTAAAGGTGAATAGGAGTAAGGAAATTGGTCTGAGATTGTTGAGGTCGGTAGGGCCAATTGAGGGTTTTTTGGGTATTGGGGTGACCAGGGCATGCTTTAGAGGGGAGGGAAAGATGCCAGTAGAGAGTGAGAGATTGAAAATGTAAGTAAGAGAGTGTAGGATAGAGTAAGAGGGTGAATGAAGTCGTGGTGAGGGAACAGGGTCCAGGGGGCAAGTGGTGAGGTGGGTGTCAGAGAGAAGCGTTGTAACCTCCTCTGTGGTGGAAAAGAAACGGACAACAATAAACATGGTATTAACATTGGATACGTTTGTGAGCAGCTAATCAGTGCAGGTATGAACCACGCAACCTATGCCATTCATTACAGTTTACTGGGTAGAAGGATTTTCCATCATCTTGCTTTGGAACCTCCCAAGTCATTCTCAAAAGAACCCGTGAAATATATCATCTAACAATTTGGGATCCTAGAAATGTATTATGAGGTTCTATTGACCCACTGCGCAACTAATCCTTAAAATATCATAGGCATCTGGTTTTTACATTGCCTATGTGCACATTTTTTTCCTTTTTACACAAAACATATGCCCAGAGTTATGATAGATTTGAAAGTGAATTTGGACATCACAGTTAAATTTATCACCCAAACTGGCTTACCTCAATGAATGTTTAGTATTCACAATATTGAATACATTATAGCAAACCTGAATGAAAAACCAGCATATTAAAGTACTTTTATGTGTTAATAGTAGGCACCATCCGATGCCTACAGACAGTGCTAAGTCAAAGGTGCTTCTACTGTGCCCCGATAGCCCAAATCTTAATGAGCAGTTTTTAGATTTTCACTAGGCATTTCAGTAGGCATAATGCAGCATGGGTTTCCCAGCAACCAACTGACAGGCACCCACAATGTACCGGTATTGTGTACCAATGTCATGATAATACAATGGAACCACATATATACAAGCAGCAAAATGGGGAGCTTAGCACACATGCCTGCTGAACCACCCAGATACAGGGCCAGGAAGAATGTATTGAGCCAAATGGCTAAAAACTCATAATATATAAGTAAAGAAATTAAGGGACGCTGGTCCCCTTCTGGATCCTATTTAAAGCAAAGCAACAGGTTGGATTTACCACCCCACCACCACCACCACCCGTCCCCAGCAGCCTATGCTAACTTTTTCATCACTTAGCTGCTGCTCATTTTATTGCGGAGAGCCAAAGGAAATGCCCATTACTACTATGTACAGAGGAGCGCATGACACCGTATGCAACAGCGCTAAGCCAATTAGCACTCTCACAGGTCCTTAGCCCTCTGTAATATATGGCTACGGCGTCCCTTAGCTTATACAGGGCTGAATGGAATGCCTGGAAGGAGCAAAATTAGGGAAGTATACGTGTCAAAGGAGGTCTGTGAACCTGTTGCTTTGCCCAGCACACACAAAACACAGAGGGGGGAATTTATCAAAACTGGAGCTTCTCTCTTTTGTTTGTTAAGTTAGGCTTTGAAAACGAAAGAAATAAGCTGATTGGTTGCCATGCACAGCTGCTCCAGATTTTGTCTTCTTAAGTTTTGATCAATTCCCTTCAGATTGTTTTAAGTAAGGAAAATCTTTTCTGTTATATTTAAAACTGCTCATGTGTTCATTATGTATCTGCCCTAGAGACCTTGTCTTTATCATTAGGATTTACTAAAAATAGGTAATGTTCATTTCTGGCTTCCATCCAAATATGTAAGAAAATGTTAATAAGACCATACTGCTTCATATTGTCTACAGAAACTGCTACAGGGCACATTTTTTCAGCAAGCTGCTACAGCATTTTTTTCTTGTTACACATATAGCACAGTGTCAGGAAGAGCTTTTAATAATTGCTAAAGAGCAGATGATTTCTAATAATTTCCAGTAGTCTAATTCTTGCAGTTTCATTGTGTGAGTGTCAGGGATAACTTGGATAAAGGGGTTGATTTCCTAAAGGCAAATAGGCTGCTCACTTTGCAATGGAATTTCCCTTAGCTTAGTGAAAGAGGGTAAGCTCTGCTGACTTCCATCATCCAATCAAAATACTGTTTATTATTTTTTCCTTGCACGAGATTGGGTATTCTTTTCACAACATTCATTCATAGTTTCTACTCTTAACCAGTTGACATCCGCGGTGTTAAACCCCCTTCCCATACAGGCCATTTTTCAGTATTCAGCGAGAACCCTAACATTGAACTTTTCTTATTTGCTATATTTTGGTCTGGTAAATATATTTTTGAAAGTGTTTTGTTATATCTGATCGATAAGCGTCAAAAAACAACCGTGGATCATGTCATAAATGTGTACATACTTTCTGTGTTATCTTAAGAAGTCTAATAAGCCTTTCTAATTTTTATCTTGGACTGCAGAATTAGTGTTGTAGAGAGGAGGACAGTAGGAGGGTTTGGGTAGTTTATCAAAAGACACCTTAGCAAGGCTGACACCACTCAGGCCACAAAATGCTGTGGGTTGTGAGCCCACAACAGATCTTAGGAAGTGAGTGCATTTCTGGCAGCTCAATTGGTTCTTTTTTGTGTTTGAAGGGACTGTAAATGAATAAAACATGATAAATGTGCATGTATTACAGAGAAGTACTGCATTTATTGGCATTATTTTGCTCTGACATACTCTTTAAGGTAAGCCATAATTCTCTGCCATAAGAATGAGGGCTTGTGAAGTAAAAAATATCCATCAAGATGATGTGGTGACAACCAACTTATGTTCATGGGAACCTTAGATTTACTGACAAATTCTGTCATAGTTGGGATTCTTCCTAAAGACAATCATACACATTCAAAACAGAGTTTCTAAATTTCTGATGAATGCATAAAAGAAAATAACAGACCTAAGCTTTATACTTATTGAAAATTTTATTTTTGGCTGTCAGCATCTAAGCATTATGTATGTATAAGGCCCCATTCACACTGAGCGAGTCGCAAATTGCGAGTTTGACGCGCGATTTGCATTTTGCGCAAATGTTTGCATTGAGCAAGCTAGAATCGCGGCAAAATCCACTCCAAAAAGGGTCCTGCTGTAGCGACACACGACCCGCGACACACGACCCGCGACAGCGACGGACAGAGCCCCATTGCCATGCATTGGAGAGCGATATCGCACGATAAATAGCCGCAATATCGCGGGAATTACCGCGCGACAAATCGCTCAGTGTGAATGGGGCCTAAATCCTCTTCTGGTTTATAAGTACACAGGCTATTTGACCAGCAGATAACGGTTGTAAGGGTAGCATTTGTTCAAATGTCTGCACACCACTCATTTCATACTCTTAGATGGCCTCTTAGACAATAATTGCTGACCACACAGCCATGCAGAGATACTTTTTCGAGCCGATATATGGTGTGAATTTTATTGCAGGCCATGTTATTTCACAATACTTCTTATTACAGTGCTAGACCATGAAAAGGGTTGACGTTAAACTAGATCAGATATCAAGCATATACACATAGTCAAATTGTTGCACGATACAAACAAGTTTTGTACAATCTGAGTGTCGTCTGGCAATGAATAAAGTAGAAACAACTGTGATAGATCATTGGCGAGCTTTGGAACTTCATCTGAATGTAAAAAAAAAAAAAAAGATTTACTGTTGTTCTTTGAAGATGGTTCAAGAATAGTGCTAGTAAAAAAATCAAAACTTTGCTGGTATTGTGTCAAATATCAACTTTGGCAGTTATTTCTTTTTATAAAGGCACTTAAGCCAACATAAAGGTGACATTTTGATTTATTCTTTCAATAAGTAAGTCTCCCAAACTCACAAGTCTTGGTACATTTTATACTGAGATAAAGTATGCTGATAATAGGCTAGACATATCTGCATGCCAAGCAATGCCTTGAGGTGCTTGAAAAGACAAGCAAGGCAGTGTGTCTAAACTAACAGTTGAGCATGCTTACACATGCTTAGGAGAACTAGGCACACTTTGCAGAGCAACTTAGGAACTAAATTGGAAACGTCACTCAAAACACTCCTTTACTGTCTCACATTTAGAAATACTACAGTTCATTGTGCTACTTGGGGTAGACATAGACAGCCACTTCACAGCCAGAAACTCTAAACTCCTAAAATGATTGGATGAGAATCGAACTGCGTAGGACTTCCCTGAGGGTAATATTGAATGCTTCCGATCATCAAACTCATTTGTTGCTGTACACAGAATTTTTCTAATATTGGCCTATCTATGGCTACCTTGAGAATCAAAGGATTTGCATAATTAGGCACCAGGGCTACTGACTTAGCTCATAGCCCAAGGGCACCTGCTTAAACATGCAAATTGAGAACTAAATGTCTCTATGTCTCTGTGTGACTGTACAATGCGTGGGCATTAGGGAGCTAACATGCACATAATTGGCCCATGTAAAGACAGCAAATTACATCCTCACAAGATCAGTGTCTTCTTAGATATAATTCAGGCCAGAGGAATATTCAGACGCATGATGACTCAGTAACTTGTCAGCCATTTCTGAATGTAAGCAGGGATGATAAATGGCCTTCTATTGTTATGTGAATGGTCAATCAGTTATGAATCAGAGAAAAGCGCAAGGCTGGTTGTGTGTCCTGACTGCAACATGTAGTAAGGTTTATGTCATTCTCTTAAGTAGGGATGTCCCGATACCGATGCTAGCATCGGAATCGGGCCCAATACAGGGCATTTTGACAAGTACTTGTACTTGTCAAAATGCACCGAAGCCTAGCGCCAAAGCTTGCGCTATGTTTTTTTTTTCTTCTTACTTACCTCGCCGAGCGTCGCGTCACTGCTGCTCCGGTGGGCGGCGCTCCGAGCGGGGTCATCTGGCAGTCTCCGGGTCCTAATTTAGGTGGCCGGAGACTGCCAGATGACCCCACACCTAGGACCCCCCAAAAGAAGCTGATGAAGCAGAGATCTGCTCCATCGCGTGAGGCAACAGGGATCGAAGTGAAACTGTGAGTAAGGGAAGCTGGGATGGGGCTGGCTGTAAATCTATTGCTATAGTGTACTGGACGTGTGTAGTGTATATGTAGTGCATATATACAGCACACACCTCCACTACACTCCAGTAATAGAGTTACAATTCTCCACTGCTAACATGAATAGGTTAAACCATGATCCATAGTACATAACATGTAGTTGTACTATGGATCATTTAAAGTCACCTGTCCCTTTAAGAAAAAGTATCGGTAATTGGTATCGGCAAGTACATGAGGGGATGTACTTATACTTGGGCCTGAAAAAGTGGCATCGGGACATCCCTACTCTTAAGTCTTTCTGAAAACTAACAGTAAATCATTTGCATGGCTCTGTCCACTGTCCTAATGTGAGCAATAAAGCTCTTGTTTCTTGGATTTAAGTTATAAGTGACAATATGTACATAAAGTACCTTCTGGTTTAACAAGGTTAACTGCACTTTTATAGTGCGTAAGAAGAATTGCATTTTTGTGGACCACACTCTAGCCTTTCTAGCTGATGGGTACATCTTTAAGTGAAGCTCTACCTAGCTAATTCGGGGCATAATAAAAGGTTCAATTAGCTTCCCCCTCCCCAGAGCAATACTCCCCATTCCTTCACTCCCCTGCTGCTCCATTCAGCCACCAGGAGTAAAGTGAAATAAACACCCAGCACTTACAAATATGGGTGAACATGTGATTCACCATCTCCCATGTGACAGCACTAAGTGCCTCCTGATTTGACCAGTGCTTTCATTGGAGTCTAGCAAGGTGTCAACTGCCCTGTGTGAGCTCTGGCAAGTTGCTTTAAAACTAACATAGGGATTTATTTACCCGATTGAACAGAGCAGCATGGGAGCGAGGAAAGGTAAGTATATGCTGCAGGGGAGGGGAGGAGCTAAATTAACATTGCATGGGCAAAGAAAAGGTTCATTTTAAACCCTATGTCATGTGTTCTATACATAGCATCAATGAGGGTCAAACAGTCTAAAACAGATTTATGCAAGTAGAGATAAATGGGTCTAATGTTAGGCTGTATCTGTGCTATACTCAGGGTCTATGCATGCACATGTTAACCATAAGGGTATTAAGAGATCATTTTCTGTGCCCTAAATGAAAACTGAGCCCTTGGTTTTATTAACTTTGTTTTGTAGCAATGTCATGTAATGCTTTGCTTTATGAAGGGTAACTGTACAACACAGAATACTTGGTGTTGAATTTATCAAACTATAGAGAAAAAAATACATTTTACTTTACCTGAAAAATATGAATAAGGATGATAAAAAAACAGGTTATGGATGTAGCCCAGGGGGGAAGGAAATGTTTCATTTTTGACCAGTCCCTCACTTCATTCAGTTAATTTCCTGGCCAGTGGTTGGGGAGTGCAGAGGTGTGCAGAATGCAAAAGTGAAATGTTGCTGTATTGTAAACTAGCAGGCGTTACAATTAACCCTTCTACTAGTTCATTTGCTGTTCAAAAAATTTAAATATATAAAAAAATAACATAAATACCGTATATACTCGAGTATAAGCCGTCCCGAATATAAGCCGAGGGGGGGAAATGAGGCAGCTACTGGTAGATAGATACCAATAAAATTACATGAATATTTATTTAAAAGAAAAATAACCTAGCTCTGTAAGTGGAAAAGGGGGTACAGGGCTACATATCATGTACTACGGATCATTTAACCCATTCATGTTAGCAGAGGATCATTGTAAATGTATTGTCTGCACTGTATTAGCAGTATATACTCTATATAGAGTATATACTGCTAATACAGTGCAGACAATACATTTACAATGATCCTCTGCTAACATGAATGGGTTAAATGATCCGTAGTACATGATATGTAGCCCTGTACTATGGATCATTTAACCCATTCATGTTAGCAGAGGATCATTGTAAATGTATTGTCTGCACTGTATTAGCAGTATATACTCTATATAGAGTATATACTGCTAATACAGTGCAGACAATACATTTACAATGATCCTCTGCTAACATGAATGGGTTAAATGATCCGTAGTACATGATATGTAGCCCTGTACTATGGATCATTTAACCCATTCATGTTAGCAGAGGATCATTGTAAATGTATTGTCTGCACTGTATTAGCAGTATATACTCTATATAGAGTATATACTGCTAATACAGTGCAGACAATACATTTACAATGATCCTCTGCTAACATGAATGGGTTAAATGATCCGTAGTACATGATATGTAGCCCTGTACTATGGATCATTTAACCCATTCATGTTAGCAGAGGATCATTGTAAATGTATTGTCTGCACTGTATTAGCAGTATATACTCTATATAGAGTATATACTGCTAATACAGTGCAGACAATACATTTACAATGATCCTCTGCTAACATGAATGGGTTAAATGATCCGTAGTACATGATATGTAGCCCTGTACCCCCTTTTCCACTTACAGAGCTAGGTTATTTTTCTTTTAAATAAATATTCATGTAATTTTATTGGTATCTATCTACCAGTAGCTGCCTCATTTCCCCCCCTCGGCTTATACTCGAGTATATACGGTATATAAGCCAGCTTCTAATATGGGTGGATTGCAATGAAAAGGCAGCTGATAAACTACTATGGTGTAGAATTGGTGTAGAACTGGTGAGTGATCAACAAGACTCCTTACTCATTTAATTTAGGTGGGTAACTACTTGATTTGTTGATTAATTTAAGAAGAAAGCAAAAGAAATAAGAAGGAAAACGTTTCAGTCATCTGTAAAGACCACTTTTGGCTACTCCAGATTTGCAACATTTTCATGGAAATTTCTACATTTTGGTGAGTAAAAAAAAAAAAAAATTCTGTTATTCAAAAATACTGCGAAATGTATTCAACAGCGAGCAGCTATAACAAGATCTGAAATCAGGGCTAGACAAAATGTGCATAAGGTTATCTAAATTGGCATTTTGTAAACTTTCTCTCAGATAAATCAAATGTAAAATGAAGGAAAGATTTCCTTTGGGTATACATGTGTGGTAAATGCCCGGCATGTTTTGAACTAACTGCTGCCCTTATATGCAAAGTGTTTTTCAACAAAGTACTACTACTGTATGTAATCAGTATGAATGCTAAAACCAACCCCCCACCCCCTTCCCATCCCTCCCCACCCTTTAAAATGTTTAAAATAAAAACCCTCCAAACACACTTTTTTCCTTTTTTTAAAATCACCATCATATCACCCTGCATTTCACCCCTTTTTTAGTCGAGACCGGTGATCTGCTGACTGGTCTATTTTCACCCCTCGTCACCTTGGGACATCATGATGCCACAGCTTGGACCCTGTAAGGACCCTGCTGATGCATTCTCCATTCAATTAATGGTAAGTTTTCACGCAAACCAGTGACTGCTTATAGGAAGGCAGACCCTCCCAAACTGCAGTTCAGAAAAGAGAAGACTCGAGATCTAGCCTGTCATGTGATTGCAGAATCAGGTAAACAATTGGGCCATTTAGGGTTTCTTTTTTCTCTTTAGTTTAATTAGGCAATTAGTCCTTAAGTGGGTGGGGCGGGTAAAAATTAGTGTGTGTGCTTTTGCAAGTACCCAACATTCATCTTTAGGTCAGTGGTAAGTTACAATGTTTTATATTTATCTAAGGTATTGGTAAGTGTATATAACAGAGTACTACCATCTAGTGGCCACATTACCATAGAATATTTGCAATTTTATATGAATAGCTTTTGCTCTACTTATACATTATACAAGCTTGGCTGTTATGATAATTATCTATTTATCAGAATTATGATCCTTTAGTTTTTACTTTCATCCCAAGGATTATTTGTTTAGTTAGCATACTTAGGCAAGCAGTATCTTTTCTTTTTTTTTAACAGGGTTGACCAAGCAGTATCCTTAATTCTGTATTTTCAGGTTTGTATTCTTTGACATCCTTGCTTTAGATCATATAGTCTCCTTCAGGCTTTGTTAAAAAGAGTTGAATTAGCCTAAATGATTGTGATGAGAAGCCATTTCACATTTTTTTTCCTATAGTCTACAATTTGTTTCAATATTATTGACGCTCCCTTCAAATCATGATTGATTGTGTGGAATGTTCATAGGTAAGAAAACCACAAGCACTAGTTAATCAAGGGTGTTTGCAAAGCATGGCTTGCGTTTATGCACAAAGATGTTTGCCAGAATCCATTATGTAAATGTTGGATTGATACCCAGAATTTATTGAAACTGCAACAAAGCACTGTCTATGCTTAAACAGCATTAAAACACTTGTGAAAATCTGTAGAGCAGTCAATTATACTATAACTGACAAGGGAAACTGACAGTGATCCAAAGACAAGCTAACAGTATTGTTTTTTCTTCTTCTTTGCAATGAAACCATTTTTTCTTTATTTTCTCGGCTGCAGAATCTAGGATGTACGCAATTGGAAATCTATGCAGCTTTGTGTATCTTACAAAAAAAGCATAGGGGAGATAAGAAGTGTGCGCTTTTTATTCTTTTTCACAGGTATGCATATTGAATTCCTGTAGACCAAAACAGGAAACATCAGCATTATGCACCAAAGATACTTTGGGATAATCCAATGCAGTGTTATTTGCCTCCTGGCTGTTCTTTTGAAGAAAATGACATGCAGGAAACTGTGACAAATGGTGATACCCAATAGAATCCCCAGCAGACCTGATACATTCACTTGATGGCTGAACACAAAAGCACACAAGACACCATAGTGCATGCAGAATTTCGCTTTTGGCATAAATCCCGGTGGAAAAAATTGACCAGTAAAAAATTAAATAAAACAAAAACAACCCCACCTAATATGTATGGGAAAAATACTTTCCTTTTTCTTTTCAAGCCCTGAGGTTACACTGGTTCTTGGCTAAGTCCCAAGGATAGCATCATTTAGTTAGAACTATTTAATAAACAACAAGAGGATAAAATCCATTTATCTTTCTCATGTAGTCAGTGTGAACTATCATACTTGTGTATTGTAATTATTTCTAATTAATATGACAAGCTGTCTTTGAAAATTAAGTAAGTCATTTGTCTAGCAGTTCTAATAATGCAAAGGTTAAATAAGGATTAGAAAGTGATTAGAAGACACATTTTGTGCTCTCATTTTATGCCATAAACCTGTCCATTTCCATCATCTCTGTTTAGAGACCATTAACATTGTGCTATTGGTGTTCAGTCTTTAAAGGGGTTGGCAGGATTTGAGCACTGTTGACTGTCAGAACTATAGCTTCTGATTTGTGCTACAGTTTCTAAAGGGTGTGCTCAGTTAAAGAATTGTTCTTTTTTTTCCCTATGGGAATGTTCCAAATCAGCTGAAAGATATATTTCTGCATGATGGAAAATCCAATTGGCAGACTAAAAGGTTGGAAAAGTGGTGTAGTAGATTAGCCGCCCTTTTGTCAAACATGACATTTGAATTGGATATAGCACACAGTGTGTACCACCCTTCTTAAAGCCTTTTTCATAGGAAATTGATGAGTCTTGTCAGATGATACTTTCCTGCCAATGCTTAAGGTATATTTCCATGTTTACTACCAAATTGGGGTAACACCTATTTTATATTTGTTACAAGTTTCTCCTTCACATTTTTTTTTGCACAATACATGCCCTATTCTGAAAAAAAAGTTGTTCTCTGTACTGAATTTTGCTCTGGAATGCAAGGGCAGGTTAATGGTAACATAATTAACCCAGTCAGTACTGTGCTGGCAGATCTCATTATCAGTTGCAATTTAGATTCAAACACTGTTTGTCCTAACAAAGGATTAAAGATCTAGCAGCTTTTTATGTTAATGAGCTCAGTCTGCCCCTAGTCATTTTAGGGAGACAGTCAGAGTTTCTGGTTGCTTGGAAATTGAGAGAGAAGCTTGCAAAGGTCTGTTACACAGACAGATATAAGAAATATGTTTTAAACATGTATTTTAGGTATGATGTGTGAATAGAAACACTCAAACTCTCCCAAGACAGGAAGTGATCAGCTCAAGCTAAAAAGCAACTGTACAGCACAGCACGTGTTATTGCCCCACTTATTTATTCATTTATTGCAGGTATGTATATAGTGCTCACAATTTACGCAGCGCTTTACATAGTTGCACATTCACATCAGTCCCTGCCCTCAAGGAGCTTACAATCTAAGGTTTCTATCTCACATGCATACATACAGTGCCAATTTAGACAGAAGCCAATTAACCTTCCAGCGTGTACCTGAAGGAAACCCATGTAACATGTCCGCATTGGCACGAGCAAATGTTATGCCCATTCTTTCTATCTAGAGGAAGTGGTGATTATTCAGGGGGGGTTAGACTGTACAGTACAAGTATGATCTAGCACGTTGTGCTGACTGCTGTCCAACAACAACCAGGTTTTACTACTTCACACTTTTACTTTAAGTAGCGTCAGCATACCAACATATTCGTGATTGTTATGAGGTTGCACTCTAGATACCTCAAGACCTCCTCCATTACGCCTAATGTGTATATATGTTTGGATAACCTAAGGGTGATTACACTATGAACCACTGTGAGTCATTCATCTCTGCTAATGAGAGCAGTACGACAGGGTGTGCCTACATAAACAGAATTCATGACATCTCAAATACTGTAATGACTTGTCTGTCATATAGCATAGCCTGTCTAACATTTTCCCCTCTGACTTTACTGTCTTAGGAACAAGCCCATCTAATGCTGTTGATGGATTCTCATTTTGTCATTCCAAGGAAACACATGTATAAACATGAGAATATTGGTCACTAAAATGCTGAAGTAAATTTTGAAATGAGGTTGAGTTTCTGTATCAAATCTCACAAACTTCTCTCAGCTTGTAAAACACAATCAGCTATAGCTAATTGTACACAAAACAAATTTACTAGCCAGCTTTAGCTGTTTATAAGTCCCACTGTTTTTACTACCATAGATACAAGTATGAAAGACACTTGCAGAGGCACCTTGATAGTGGTGATCTGACTGCTGAACATATTCATGACTGCAGAGTCTCTGCAAAGGTTCAGTTGGATTTTTTTTTCCATTCATGTAGTTCTCTTTAAAAGATTGCTCTACCCCATGACCATTTTAGTGATCCATATTGATACCTTGCTGAGATGATGCAGAATCAGGCAGCAAGAGCAAAATATACTGCACTTTTTAGAGCTTAACCCAATTTACCATGTTAATTAAAAAAAATGTTTTTGTGATTCTTGTTCAGGCACCTACTGTTATGGGGTTATAGTAAGTAATGGGCAAATCCAAGGTTCAATTCAACTATAGTTTGGCAAATCTGGTTTGAAACTCAGAAAACCCAAACTTTTACATCAGATCCCATTAACGTTTATAGTGGAGGCAATCCTGCTGTTTATTTCTGGCCATTTTTTGGGGGATAGTAGCCAAACTATTGTCAAAAAGGCACCCTATTCTGCCATCACATATTTTAAATGTGCAATTGATTTTTTAAATTTTAAAATGAGCTTGGTTTAAAAACAGCAGCTGCACCCCAATATGATTCATTTCAACTTAAAAAAAGACTTTTAGGTAGTTCAGGCTATAACACGTGATTTTTCTTTTATCAGTTGTAGATGTGTTGTGGCAATTGTAGCAGCCACAATAGATCTAAAAACTATAGGGAAGTTTCCTTTTACAAAAATCAAGCTGAAACTCCCAACTTTGTACAAAGTTGCCAGTTGCACAATAGTTTAATATTATAGTTAGTGGAATTCTTTTTTTCAGTAATACAGTTTGCATTCACTTAAAGGTTTAATAAAATGTCAAAACGGAGTACACAATATCACACCTCACATTCTCCAAACCCCCTCCCATTGCCCTATTCCCAATTATTCCCATAATATTCCAAATATACACTTCAGATATACTGTATATTTGGTCGAAATTGACGAGCATCAGGACAGTACACAAGCACATGAATAGGTAGCAATTAGTGCCAATGCAGGTTTTGTCTTGAAATAAATATTGGAGTGTATTGCAACTGAGAGCCAATAGCCACAAATGTTGCACAGTTGCTGGACAGTATGTAAGCAGCTTGGTTAGGCTGCAATTTAAGAGGAAGAAATGAGGCAGGTTTCATCTTGAATAAATACATTGACTGAGAGAAAATAGCTACAAATACAGTGCCAGAGCACTGGAATAAAGCACATACTCTGGTAAATACACAATATTTACCATGCAAAAAAAACATTAAAACATTTTCAGTTGTTTTTAGAAACATCATGTGACACTTTTACAGGGTTGGAGCGCCAGAATATGCCAGGATAGGTGGCAGGTATTGATTTGTTTTTTGGGTCTGGTGACACTTAAAAGTCTAGCCTGTAAGATCAGCATCAGGGTTTTTGTAGCAATTTGTAATCCAAGACTGGTTCTTATAGTGAAAGTGAGCGGGTCCACACTGGGATACTAGCAGGAATTTGTGCATTTTACCCTAGTATCAGGGATCTATTAGGGTGGCAAACCAATAGTGGTCTCTTTATTTGATGACTCAAATCCTGGGGTCCTTGCACAGGCATTTGAGCATAAAAGACCCAATTCACCACAATTTGCATGCAGCAGAGGACCTGAGTCCTCAATAATCTCACCCTACAACACCCAGGGTTTCAGAGGGGTGAAATGCCCCTCTTAAAGCCTTTCCCAATTTCCTCCTGCCTCATGCTGCCTTTGTCTTACAGCGATAGTGGCAGTAGGCAACGTTTCCTGCTGAATCTGAAACAGCAGCAAGTCCAGGAAGAACACAAGAGGGATTGTATGACTAATCCCTGTCTTACCGTCGCTTACCACTCTGGTCACCTCTTCAAAAGGTGCCAAAATCCTGCACGCATTCTGAATAATGGACCACTGATGTGAATAATGGACCACTGATGGAACACTGATGTGGTAAATGGACAGGGGTTGTCCATTTACCATAATGACAAAGATACTCACTGATGGCACACTGCTGCTGGAGCAGCCTCTGCATTTGGTGCTGCATTTCTGCTAGGCAAACCAAGACTGGGTATGACCACCTAAAGTGACCACAAACCCTTCCACCCTGACAAAATACCTTCTGAAAGCCAGGGTACCTTATAATAAAGCACTACACCACAAGTTTAAGGACACTGCCAGGCATGGTACATATGTGATTTTTTCCTAGGTGAAGCAGCTGTTTTTAGCCATTGTCAAACACGACCTTGCCTGGCATCCCCTCGAGGATTGCATTTGGAGGGGTTGGTGTCTGTCTCTGTCCCTTATGACGCAAGATTTCTGGGCCTGGGCATGGTATTTGGGCTGGCTGTTTCAGGTAGATGATTACACATATACCTGCTAACACCCTGATTACAAAGACAACTTGCAAACACCTTGTTAATGGGAAAATGTATATTGTAGAGGGCTAACAGCTATTTAATAGATTGGGTATCTTAATGTATCTTGGTGGTCCGGGCCGTGTTAGATCTGCATTTAAATGATCCCCTGCAGCCCAAATGGTGATGTTGCATCCATTTTTACAGGGGGAGTTGTGATTTGCACTACTGTCAAACTGTCCAAATTCCATTCACATACTACACGAAGATAGACTACTAGAGACTCCATTCCTATATTGTGACACCTTTAAATCTAATGCAGGGGTGGGCAACTCCAGCTGTGCTTTAACTGCAAATCCCAATATGCCTCTGTCTCTGTGAGCCTTTTCTATAACTGTTACTCTTGCAATGCCTCATAGGACTTGTAGTTCCACAACCTGATCTAATGGCACTACTGCTTTACATGTATTAACATCATATAAGAGGTTGAATTAATTTGATTTGTTATTATTTGCCAATTTTGTTAAACATGCTTGACTTTCAGTAGAATCTGCCTCTTCTAGATTACATGTTCATCTAGATTCATTAGAGCCATTTAACATTTCAAAGGTCTTTGCTTGCAAAGTTTTACTGAAAAACTTCTAAACATCTTCAGCCAGAACTTATGCCTTATGAAATGACTATAAAATATCTGAGCGGTATGATCTGACAGGCTTAGGAGCTGAGTGATTCACATCTGTTCACAGGAGGTCACATGATTTTTAAGTGAGCAAGATGTAAGTAATTCAAGTAATTCAGCTCGTCTCTGACATATCCAAGTAAAAATGAGGATAGTTCTTAGGAACAAACTACAGGGTATTTTCAGTAAGTACGCATTTTGAAGTATTATTGCTAAGTTAGCCCGATAGCTTTTGCTGTGACTTTCTGTACCTGCTTGCTGTGTTATCTTTCTATATGGTTACTTCATTCCCAGACCCTAATTGTTATCTGTATGTGAGATACTGCAGTTAAAGGAGAACTATGGGGTAAGTGTTTTTCCCCATAGTTCTCCTAAGGGTCACGGGAGGTTATAAACTAAGGTCCTCCCGTGACCCAAAGCTCAGTATATCGCGAGCTACAGCTATAGCTCGCGGTATACTGAGACCGCCACAGCCGGGACGGATCCCGACATTACTGTTGAGATCCACCCAGCTGCGTGATTGACAGCTGGATCTGCCTATCTAGAGGCAGAGCCACTCATAGTTCTCCTTTAATGCCCTTACCACTTACCTGAAAATTTACATTTATATAATTACAAGCTGTAAATAGAAAGTAAAAAAACACAAATATGACTATTTACTGTAGGCTATATGATTAGCATGAACACACAAGGAGGCATATCTTAAAATTTAAAAGACTAAAGATGCTGCTTAAATTAAAAGTGAACGAAAATCAAACCTTTTTTTGTGGCTTTAGTTCTCTTTTGGGTCACATGAGTCATGCTGCAGCCGGGAAGGTCCCAACAATACTGACGGCTGCCTGAATGACAGCTGGCTCTGCCTCTTTAGAGTCAGCTGTGCCAACCCCCTCCCCTTTCTGTCCCTCCAATGAGCACTGCAGAAATAGAGGGAAGGGAGAATCCCTGTGGAGAGCGGTGAATGACGGTCATTGCTCTCTGCAGGGGGAAGACAGTAAGCTAAGCGATAAGTGGTTTGTGATTGCTCAGCTCTCAATCTATAGAGCCAACGTGTGACAGCTGTAGGGGCACCCCACTTTAAGTATTGGGAAGAGTACATTCCACTCTCCCAATACTTCTCCTTTAAATCCAAACCCAATAACCAAAAAGTCTCATACGATCTTGAATATGTTAATGCCATTTCAAAAGCTGTTGGCAATATTTTTTTAAATGAGATCATGTTTATTAAGGAAGATAGATACATTCATCCATTTTTATGTTTTGTTGTCTTCCCTTTAAATCTGTAACTTTATAATACCTGATGATCCTTCCATTAAGATCCTTGTCCGGGCATTTTCTGCTATTGAGTGACAACCATATCTCAGTTGGGCTCCTGTGTTTTCACCCTGTCACATGCACGCCTGGTTAAGATAACAAATGGCCATGCATGGTTCACCACTGTCACTTTAAAACAGGGTTGAGTAACCATATGCAGCCCATTCTGAATCAAGTACATGTAAACAGGAGGTGGCTGTAAAAGGCTGAAGGAGATCAGAGAAAAGGATGAAAAAAACCCCCATAAGAAATGTATATTAAAAAATATCCAACTGTTTATGATACACAATGCTTTAGCCAACCCCATGCAGTTAGAGTTTAGATTCACTTTATTATTACAATAGTAAGAAGCATGTAACTTTTGTATGAAGTGCTTGCATTTAACTATAACCAGAAATTTATGTTAAACATGAATTCCTTCTCTTCAGGCCATTCACTTATAAAAATGCAAGGATTTTAGAAAACCTCATTTCAGGATCTTACCTGCTTGTCTTCTTTAGGCAACGAGACAGGTCACAAAATTAAATTCCTCATACTTAAGGAAGTGGCAGTGGAAATAGCAGTGAGTCAGTCATATAGGAATCAATAGAAAATATGTTTTTTGGGCTTCTGTGGCTGTCATGGGTTCATTTAAGTGTCATGTGTTTGCAGAGTGCTATGGCAAGGCTTTTTTCCGTATTCCCTCCCCAGACAGGCATTCAGAGAGCTAGAATTGCTTTCTAACACCTCTGAAACTAAAATGTGTCTAAAACAAAAACTAACACTATAGGCATTTCAGACACATTATAGTCTCAATGACTATAATGTCAGTGTGAATTTTGCCTTGCAGAGCACAGTAAAACCCAACAGGGGTCCTTCTCCACTCTATCCAAAATTAGAAAAAACTTTTTTGGCTTGACATACACTTTGCGACTACCTACTTATGTCATACCTACTATTATTTTTAGTATTCCAAAACAATTATAATGTTATGAATACAACCTCATATTTATTGTTCCGGTTACCCTATTCGTCCCTGTTTACTATTGTGTATGTTTAGCCACACTTCTTTAAGGAATTTATTAAAGAAACAGTCCATTGTGCAGTGTTGAAAGCATGTACAGTATATGCTGAAGTCACATTAATGTGTTTTAAACTGCTGTTCCCTACATGCATTGGATTTGCAGTGGCATTTATAAAGCACATGAAAAAAGTCTGACCGTGCTTTGTAATTCCCTTCATTTTTTAAACTTCTATGCTCCATCGGTAGTCTGTGAGACCTTGGATACAGATCCAGAAAGCTATCTGGAAACTGGAAACGGTTATTGATCTATCTGTCAGGTGTGGAGGAAATATCTGGCTTACAAATAGTCTTCATATTGTGGAGACATTAACTCCTGATATAAAATACCATTCAAGTACTCAATGCATTCCACAAGAGCTGTTTTGCTTAAAACTGAATCTTTAAGGAAGGTTTGTAGAGAAACTACAGCTATTATAGTGTCATAGACAGAAAAGAGACAGTCATGCATTGCTAGAGGGTAGTTAGGATCATTTTTGTACCCCAGAAGTCCATGATACGCTGTTGTATGCACCACTCACTTTTTATTTCTTTCTCATAGGTGGCAGTTTACAGAAGATTTTCTAGATGGAAATACATTCAACACCAATAAGGATTAGAGAAACTCTAAAAACAGAAAAATTAAGTGAATGTTTGAATAAGTTTCTTGGTCTGGCAGACCACCAATTAATTATTTCTACAATGGGGTTATTTCTGCATTTTGTAGCTTTTCTAAATCTAAAGAGTACATTTAGAGTATATAGGGCACAGTCTAATAAAAGAGATATCCCACAAACCTGGTATTGGTAAATAAAAAGTAGTAATAAACATTAAAGGAACTATGGTATGAGTGAAATACACTCATCTCCATAGTTAGAGCTGATCATCTCCATAGTTAGAGCTGACATGCGACTCTGCAGCTGTCACACGTCGGCTCTAGAGATTGAGAACTGAGTGATCACAAACAACTGATTGCTCGGTTCACAATCTTCTCTGTGCAAATAGCGGTGACTGTCAGTCACCACACCCGGCAGGGATTCGGTAAGAGACTTACGTGCAAACTAGTCCCTGCTCAAAGACGCGTGTGCAAAGCTCCAGGCAAACACATTTTTGGCACATGGACGCAGGTGTACGGGAATGTTTACGCACAATAGCGCACGTGGACACACGCTCGTTAGTGTGCATGCTTTATGCACATGCACATCGGAAGTTTCCTTGGAAAGCGAGTGCAAAATTCATATTTTATCATATGTGTGCAAATGTAAGAAATTGCTCTGGGCAGCAAGTGGTTAAAGATAGGCATGGGCTACCTCTGGGTATACCAACACTTAATTTATAATTTGCTATATATGCTTCAAGATGGAGGCTCTTACAGGTTAGAGTTAGAATCACACTACACAGAGGGGCCTTGACAAGGCAGTGTGGATGCCAGATTTGTGCAACTAAAACCTCTGTTTTTAAAGCAAAATGTAATTTGTTGCAGGCTAGCTGGTGAATGTGTTGGGAAATGTTTCTGTTTTCATTTTTTTCAGTGTCACAATAAAAAACACAACAAAAAAAACGTTATTTGATTTGTAAATATGTTTGCCCTGCTTTGTACCAGAATCATGATTTCAGTGTAATTTTAAACGGTACAGCTGATAGAATGATTATTTGTTACTTACAGCAACCCTAATATTTGTTTTAAACTACTGTAACACTGTTCAGAGTAGGTGATGTACAGATGGGAGAGCTGAAGTGGTTAAAGAAGTACTCCAGGCAAAAGTATTTTTAACCAGGGCAGTGGAGTTACTCCCGTACTGCAAGGGTTAAGTACTTGTTTTTGTCTAGCAGCTAAAACAAAGTTATACTCACCCAAACCGCCGAGTTGGCTGCCATCTTCTCTGGTCTCTGAAGGCTGTCTTCCCCTCCGATGCAGCATTGCAATGTTTCTAAGGGTCCTCACATCTATACATAGATACCTTAGACCACTGCAGTATAAGGGGAGAGAGGCTCCAGGGACTGGTCTAAGAGCAAGCCAGCTTGGAGGATCAGATGAGTATTACTTTGTTTTAGCACCTAGACACAAACGAGCAGTTAACCCTTGCATTGCAGAAGTGGCACCACTGCAAGGGTTAGTAATAATTCTGCCCAAAGTTCTGCTTTAAGTGATATACATAAATACACCAGTGTAATAGAAAAGCTTTCTATATTTATTTATAATTTTCTATAGTTAAAGTGCCTGTTATTGAGCCACCTTTATTAGACAGTGGACATTTTCTCTCCAATTTTGCAATGATGGTACTATTAATGTGGGTCAGGGAAAGGATGACATAGGCTGGACTGCATCGGAAATGTAATTTTCTAATCAGTGGAAAACTTGATTTTTATTAACGGGTCAGATTTTCTGCTACGGCATGTGAAATAGTTATTGGGTTAGCTTCAGTTTAAGCCGCAGCAGTCTTCTTTTAAAATTGAATACAATTCAAAACATAGTCACCACCTTTGCAGCAGTGTAAAAAATAAATATCTGACCCAGAAAAGTTGTTTTTGCTTAGACGCCAATTCTAGCATATCTGCTTGTTATTTTCTGTGTTAATGGAATGCTTTATAGAGATTGTGCATACGCAAAGCTTTAAAACATGCTTGGCATAAAGCCTCTGTACTTATTAGGTTTCAGAAGCCAGCCCAGCACAATTTCTGAAATATTCTGTGCCAGGCTCTTTGCATTTCATGCTGGACATAGACTTTGCAAAGATCAGATGGGCTTCCAGAAGCGAGGGGATTATAAAGGAACATTCCTAAACCAGCAGATGCAGCTAAGTTGCTTGGCAACAGCGTGTCAGTAAACTTTTTATAGTTCACAAATTTTAAATCTGACATTTATTTTGGGCACCCCAAGACAGCTTTTAATTAACAAAAACATTGTGTCACCTTTTGCTTGGGCTGGCCACACAACAATGAAGTGTACAGTTCTACACATGAATTTATATTGAATATACTGTTTATGTAGACCCTAAAGCTGGCCATACACTGGTAGATTTTTGAATGAACATTCATATGAAAAATCCCATCAGAACATCCCATAATGCTATCAGAGATTTGATGAATGACTTTTGAAATTTCGTCTGTTTTCACCATTCCATTTTGGAATGAATGGAGTTTCTCGAATGAAAACCACATTCCATTTTAAAATTCCATTAATTAGAGAAAACATTTACATAATGCGCCTTCCATTTTTCCCCCGTCACTGCAGTTGAAATTGATCATAGAATTGACCACATTAATCGAACAAACATTCCAAAAATATATTTTTCGAAAAAAATTCTACTGGTGTATGGCCATTTTTACACAACATACTTGGAAAATCTTAACGAGTAAGTGTTAGCAAAAGGTAAAATACAGTTGAAATATATACATGTATACTGTATTACCTGCCAAACAAATGTGTGGTTTCGTTCAGCCAGTTATCTAACCCAGACACCCCTACCAGATGCTATACAAAGTCTTTATGATATACGTTTCTCCACTGCAATCAATGTAATATATCTTGGTCAGTGCTGTGATTGGATATTTAAAAAACAGCTAAAGAAACGAATGAGGTCATCTGCATATTCTCTACTTCAATTAACAAGCTCCATTTGGTAAATTAACAGCACTTTCTAACAAAGTAAATCTTGATTGGCTTACACTGCTGTCCTTCCTTTCCCAGGCTGATTTCTGTTGTGCAGGGAATTACATAAGACCAGTGCATAGACAAACCAAGGTACCATTTAAAACCACATTTAAGTATAGTGATTACATAATATTACTAAAATTGTTGTATTTTATGTCTGCCTACAAGTAGATTGAATGCTCATATTACAATGTGTGTGGACAGTTATTACCTGAATCCTATTGAGCGTTTACACAGGTCACCACCACCATATGACAGAGTTTCCTAATTTCCAATCACTAGTGCTGTTCTATGAGAGAATGGTTACATGATCCCTATATCCAAAAGAACTAGTTATTTCTCTTTGCTACCAACAGTAAATAGAGAGGTGGTGGCAGTGGTGACTCTAGGAACAATATATAGGGGGGGCACATAAGATACCACAGTCAAAACTGGGGGGACACTAATAATTTTCACCATTAAATCATACCACTGAAAAAAAACTAATAAAGTATATATAAATAAGATTACAAGTATGAGAGTAATGTGGTATGCAATGATTATATATAACAATAAAAAGGTATGGGTATGTAGATAGATGGGTTAGACTCAGGGCCAGGAGTGCGTGAATTAATGTCTGGGCCCCCCAAGTGACAGAATGCTAGGGTCCAGTCACAGCTGCAACTATTTGACCCTGTAGTTCTGCCACTGTATAGAGGACTATAAAACCCAACAATACATTATACAGCAATGCAGAATACCACCAGCTATAAAGCACTACAAATCCCAGCAATACATTATACAGCAATGAAGAATGCCACCGTCAGCTATAGACCACTACAAATCCCTGTAATACATTCACAGCAATGCAGAATACCACCAGCTATAGAGGACTACAAATCCAGCAATACACTATACAACAATACAGAATAATACTATTTGTTATAGAGCACTACAAATCCCAGCAACACATTATGCAACAATGCAGAATACCATTATCTATAGATGACTGGTGCTGGGTCCCGTATCCTGGTCCTCGGTGCCACGGAGCTCTGGGCCAGTCCATGGGCACACTTGTAGCAAACGGGCCCACGCCTGCTCCTCATTAATGGGCTGCTCTTAGGATTTCATATAATATATATATCTATCTCTCTGGTCGGTGGTATTCTGCATTGTGCTGCTGTATTATACAATGCAGTATACCAATGTATTATACAGCGGCACAATGCAGATTACCACCAGCTATAGAGGAACAACAAATCCCAGCAATAATACCTATACAGGCTGTTTAATGTATTATTGCTGGTATCTGTTGTTCCTCTATAACTGGTCAGTGGTATTCTGCATTGTGCCATGTAATCCTTATACAGCGCAATGCAGAATACCACCAGCTATAGAGGACTACAAGTCCCAGCAATAATACATTATACAGCGCAATGCAGAATAACACAATCTGTAGAGCAATACATCAGATCCCAGCAATAATACATTATATACAACACAATGGAGAATAACGCCAGCTATACAGGACTACTGATCCAAGCAATAGTACATTATGGTATAATGTACTATTGCTGGCATTTGGGCATTTGTTGTATTCCTCTATAGCTGCTGGTATTCTGCATTGTGCCGCTGTATAATGTACTATATTGCACACCACACTTTTTTTTTTTACTTCCACCACTCCAAGCTTGCTCCCGTGATGGACTACAATCTCAATACAAACTAGTAGTCCATCACTGGAGCCTTTTTTTTAAATCCGATTAACCGATTAATCAAACTTAATCGGCTAACTAATCGATTTTGAAAATAATCGTTCGCTGCAGCCCTACATGGGATGCATTTTTCTGCTGCTTTTGCATGCATGGAAACGCAGCAGAAAACCTCACGATTTGCTTGCCTGCATTTGGAGTGCCTTTAAAAATCAATGGCACAACAAATGTGTTTTGGCGCGTTTCCACAGACATAAATGCCGAGCGCACACATTGCCAGTCATCCTCAGAATGCGCAGGTGTTAAACAGGCCTGAGGGTACGTTCCAGCCTGATTTTGGCCGGAACGCACTGCATCGCGGCCAGCTAACTTAAACGCAGTGCGTTTTGGCCAGAATCGGACCTGAACGCACTGCATCTGGTGTGAATGGGCCCTAGGACTAACATTAGACCTATAATGAAACTCCAATATCAGTCAGTTACAAAATATTAGCAATTAAGTAAGTCAAGGGTTAACTTTGTCAACACAAGTTTTACTTGCAGTAAGTAGACTTTAGTGATTCCACACAAGGGAAGGTGCTGGAGAGCATGTCAGCGTGGAGATCCAAAAGGCTGGAGTCAGGAACATTGCAGCCTGTCAACCTGGAACTCAGGATGGAGAGCGGTGAGGTAAGTAGTAGTTTTTTTTTTCTGGAGAGTGGTGTCCCTCGCAGCCGACGAGAGGACATCACACAAAGTTCTAATTCCGCGGCTACCAGCCGTGGAGGCGTCTATGGGGCAGATCCGAGTGACGTTGAGGGACCTGATTGGGACTTGTGCACCTGCTGCTTGTTCCGTGTGGCCGGGCAGTACAGTCAGAGCGGCAAAGGGAGAGACTATTTTCTCAGGGCGGCGGGGGTGGACTGGGCAATTTTTGCTCCCCCCCCCAGAAAATAGACTCTGCCTTTGCCGCTGTCACTGCGGTGCCCGGCCGCACCGCAATACCGCATCGCACAAGCAGCTGGTGCATAGGTCACACTATGTCCCTCGGATCCGCCACAGTTAGCGGGGGGGCACACGGGGGGCAAGCAATAACCTAGGGGGGGCAATTGCCCCTCACCCCCCTGTAGCGACGCCACTGGGTGGTGGAGTAAAGGAAAGGTGAGTATGTACAGAAAGGAGGCAAGGTATTAACAAGAGAACTTGTTTATTTCCTGTTACAGTTTTTATGAAAGATTACAAACGTAGTAGAGGTCTTTTCTCAGGTCTGTTTGGGCATCAGCAGTTAACTGTCTTTTTAATTGACCACAAATTCTTTCTCTTGTAATATCACCTGCTAGGTTTTTTGAGATTTTACCACAAGTAAGAACACAAGTAAATGTTTCATGAAACCAACAGAATTAGCCAATGCCTCACAATATATTAACAGCAACAGCCAGTAAAAACTGGCACTTACAAGTCCTGCCTCACTATGTACTAGCCACTCTCATATCTCAGCACAACCCTGGCCAAGTTCCAAATGCTCACCATTTGCTGTTAGAACCTTGTCACATTCATAGGAATTGGCCACATTTCTAACATTGAGTGACCCTGCCAGCTCGACAAAAGTAATTTACTCAATCAACTTTTGATGAAGGAGCCAGGCCAAAAATTGGCGGATGAACAGGGCCAATCAGCTGCAGACCTTGTTCGGGTATTCTGACAGCGGTGGACTTCAGAAAAGCCCGGGGGGTATTCCTGTTTATCGCGTATGGAGGAATCTGTTTGATTTCTTTTATTCAGTCCACAGGCTGAATGAAAGAAATCTGTATAGTATATGGCCAGCTTTAGCTCCACTGCTTCAGGATCCCAAGAGAAAATTCTCATAAACAAAGGGTCAGGTATAAAGTGTGAGTTAAATAGTAAAAAAAGTTACCAGAAATATACAACTATAAATGTTACATTTTATTGTAAATGAGAAACAGCAGCGGCACTGATCCATTTATCTGAAAAAGTGTTTTTGCCCTATAAAAGAATGTGCTTTGTAATAATTATAAGAACACGAGGCAGTTTGTTAAAAATAAAGCTTGTAACATGCACAGCAACAAGCAACATGCAGCAAGAAAACAGATCAATACATGCACTGTTAAATCCCAGAGTACTAGTCATTGTAGCACTAAAAAAACAGCGCATTTATGTATCATGGTGAGCACTTGTTCTGATATAGTAAAGATGAGCTTTTATATCGGGAGAAAAAATAGTATCAAACTGAGAGAATTAAAGGTCTGGCACGCCAACATAGGTAATAATTCCACTGCTTAACCACATTCACAGAGGCTAGCAGCAGATGCAAGTATACCCTAGAGCAATTTATACAAGTGCAACCTCTAGCGAAGCCATCCACATATATTATTCCACTTCTGTGTGTAGTACACTTCCTACATTCAGTGTTGCAAGCTAAATTACAAGAAACATTAATGCATGATGTGAAAAACAACAACATTAAATGTACATTACTAAGTCAGAATTTATTTAGTGAACTAGTTATATAGGCCATTCCATTTAAAATAGATGAGCACAATATAGACGTGAACACTCAAACTCTTTTGGAAGTCAAATTGTTTAGAGGCGGCCTAAGAAGATATCAGTGACATATGTAATAACTGTCATTATCCAGGCCATTTGTGCTCAAGGATTTCTGTGAGCAAATGTGCAGATTTATTCACTGAGGTGACAGAATTCAGTTTACTTAATCTTTCCTTATATCAGTAGGTTACCATGCCCTTTATTAATTTAATTAGTGTGCATGTAAAAAAATGTATATTATTAACCCCTTGCTGTCCGCCCATCGTAAAATTACGGGTGGACGGCGGATCCTTCCCGGCAGGTGTGATTTTTTGGGGGGGCGCACGCAAGCAGAATCCCGCCGGGAATGTGTACAGCCGTTACCGGCTGTTTCATACAAGCGTTTGGCCGTCTCTATAGCAGGTCGATCGCTTGTATAGCCTCACATGGTGTGTCGCCCCTCCCCTGCTGCCACTCCCCCCCTCCATTGCCGCTGCCGGTTATCCCAGGCACCGCTGTCCCCCTGCGGTGCCCGGGAGCACTGGCTCAGCAGCTGCTCGTAGAGAGAAGGAAGAGAGTTCATCATTTCCCCCATCGCTGATCTCTCCTCCTTCTCTCTCTAAAGTCGGAAGCGATGTGTATTACATCACTTCCACCTTTAGCTATCATTTCTCTGGCTGAGAGCCAGAGAAGAAGCTGATGAAGCAGATCTCTACTTCATCAGCTACTTTGGGGGTTTCTAGGTGACATTAGGGATCTTGGAACCCCTGATGTCTCCGTAAAGAGGACCTGTCTTTTTTTCTAGCTATCACATTGTTTTTTTTTAGCCCCCTATGTGATAGCAATCAAGTTAAGTGAAAAAAAAGAGAAAGGTTTAAAACAAATTAAAATTAAAGTCTCATATTACAAAAAAAAATCACCAAAAAAAGTTTTATCTCCTCCGCCCCCACGTGCACGCATTATACACATAAATATGCGTCAGGTGCGCCTACATGCAAAAACAACGATTACACCACACATGTTACATATCGCCACAAACGCCACAGTGAGAGCAATAATTCTAGGCCCATCAATCACTGATAACACTAAACTGTTGAGCGAAAAAAGCTTTTAAAGAGTTGCCTATGGACAATTTTAGGCATGGTAGTTTTTTTGCGATTTTGTGGGTACACAAAATTTTAAAGCTTGACATGTTTGATGTCTATTTACCCGATGTGACCCCGTCTTTTATATTTTACCCAAAAATTGGGTAATAATATATGTTTTATAACATAGGTCCTTTTTTCATTATATAGTAAAAAATTTAAACCCCAGTGGTGATTAAATACCACCACAAGAAAGCTCTATCTCTCCCTAAAAAATTGTATAAAATTCATTTCAGTACAGCGTTGCACGACAGAATAAATGTCAAAGTACCGCAGTGCTGAATACTGAAAATGGCCTGGGCAGGAAGGGGGTTTAATAACACGGACAGCAAGTGGTTAAAATTATTGCGGTTTACAGTGACATCACTGACTATAGGTCCATGTTTGCTCTTAGTCTAAAGATGGACAGTTATATCAAATGTACCCCAATATGACCCTCCAATATGAGATAACATAGCAGAGATAACAATTATGACTTTTATCCAAATAATATACACGAGCATTTTTATTTCCTCTAAACATTTACAAAAACGCCAATAAACAAATTTGTAAATGTTTACAGGAATTAAAAAAATGTATTTGTATATAATTTGGCTAAAGGTCCAAATTGTTATCTCTGCTATGATATCTCATATAGGAGGGGCATATGAAGGAACAAATATTAATAAACAGCGAGGAGTAACAGTAGAGAAGGAATGACTAATTCACACCATATTTTCCATCCAGTAGTTGTAATTATATCATATGCGTTCCCTTTAAATAGTCAATTGCAAGGTGCAAGGGATACAAAAATAAGAGGATTTTTGCATGTGCATGATGGGAGGATTAAAGTGAATACCGTTGAACAATATTATTATATAATTATACAGGATTTATATAGCGCCAGCAGTTTGCTCAGCACTTTACAATTCAAGACATGATTAGCAAAATAAGCATTTACTGTACTTTGCAAAATTAAGAGTCTTTAGTAAATTAACCCTGGTGATTCTCCTCATTATATTAAGATCATCATCAGCTATTGGGGTTGATTTACTAAAGGAGTAGAGAATGTTAATGCCAATGTTTGCTGAGCCTGTTAGATAATGCGAAGCTATGTTAACTTAAAATACCCAATCACATGCAAGGGAGATTAAACAAAAGATTTTGTTAGGATGGTTGCGGTAAACACAATTGCACCTTATTTAGTAAGTTCAGTAAACATTCACTCTACTTCTTAATTAAACCAACTTGTTTAAGTCTATGATCTATCCAGACACCCAGATCCATGGTGAAGTAATTATTTTGTGTTAATGCCCCCTCCAAAGCAGCACATACTCAACTTTGCTTTAATCATTGACACTCAGTTCAAATGTTTGAAGCAGAGAAAATGCCTGGTACCTCCAGGTATAGAATATGTATAGAGAATGTAATTTCCTCTTATATGACAGTGCTGGTGTTGGTGACTAGCCCAGGGCTGTCACATTGGGAGAGGGGGGCCTCAACCCTGTGTAAGCTGTGAATATACCAAATCAGGGCTTCCTTTCCTTGCTTTATAAAGTGCCAGGGAAGTGATAGAAAGGTGGGTTTATTCTGCTTAAGTGAATCTGTTGCCTTTTCCAGCTTGGGTAAAGCACAGGTTAGCTTTAAGGATTTGTTTCATGGTTATACATTGCGCTGTACTGTATACAACTAATACAATCCTTGGTTTTTACAGTCTTGTGATTCTCATAGATTTTCATATTCCCTTAGACTGGTATCTGAGCAGTAAGATCAGTTAGTGGTGATGTGAAAGAGAAGAGTGGAGGGATATTGTGCATATAGCAGGCCCAAGACCACTGAGCGGAAAGTGCTACAGGGCTATTGTTTTCATCTTATTTACCTTTGCTTTTGACCTTTTTAAGTTGAGGTCAGTTGCACCTTGGTGAGTGTATTTTATATGAGTGCTGGAGGTGAATAGCTTTATTTTTCACTTGAATACAAAACAGCTTTGTATTGGAGTTTTTTCAGCAGTTCATAACTTTGGAGTAAGCATGTACCAAACAGCTAATGGAGGGAAACAACCGAAGACTTTTTATGCAAAATTGTTTAATTTGTTTGATATTTAAATATAAAATTAAAGTAACACTAAACTAAGTTAAATCTTAAAAATGCATTCAAGTCCCTTAACTACTAACAAAAATGTATCTTTGTGTATCACTCAGCTGTAGATTCTCAAATCATCTCTGAACTGGTGTTGACACTGTCCTTCCTTCTGGAGGGTGGCTACTTTTGTTACCCATGGTCCATGTGTGTGTTGTAAAGTAGCCACCACTCCAAGCTTGCTCCTATGATGGACTACAATCTCATGTTTAGTTTAGTAATTTGTATTGAGATTATAGTCCATCACAGGAGTGAGCTTAGAGTGGTGACTACTTCGCAACACACACAGGGACCAAGAGGAACAAAAGTAGTCACCCTCCAGAAGGAAGGACAGTGTCAGCACCAATTCAGAGATGATTTGAGGATTTATAGCTTAGTGTCACTAGTGTCACTTTAAGTGAGCTGCAGTACTTGTGTTATTAATATGTGATATATTAATATATACATGTAGGAAATCCTGAGCAGGTGTAACACCTTGTTTATTGTCATTCACACACTGTCAGATTATCAACAAAACTAGGTTCGGGTTTGCGGCTAACGATCGATTGGCCTAAACGTTTGGCCTAAATGTTCACAGGCTTGCCACTAGAAGTAAAAAAACAACCTATAATGAAGTATATAGCCTTTCCCCTAGTAATCTGATCCAATAATTTTAATATATTGACAAACCAGCCTTTTTTCTGGGCTGACAGCAGCCATATTGTTTGTGTGTTGGAGCTGTTAATGTGAATTGACAGTTCTGTGTAAGGAGAGATTATTTATTTATGTATTTATTTATTGTTGGCCTTGGTACATGTTACCCATGGCAGTAACCATCTTCCCATGCATTTTGTTTGATAGTAGCTAGCTTACGAGCCCCACATATGGTTAGTATTCAATAACAATATTTGCCCCCATAGACTTCAAACAGAGTTCAATGCAAAGTTCACAAACTTTGAACAAGATTCACGAAACTATTCCGGAACCGACCCCTTACAGGTTTTTCATCACTAAACAAAACCTGAAAGTCTTTTATGATGTCTGAGTCCCAACTGGGGAGATTCAAACTCTCTATTTGCCATTGTCACCAGAGCTTAAAAGGTTAAGGAATCCTACAATTTGGAGCTGTCACTGGAACAGGAATAGAGGCAAAATCTTCCAACAGTGACTACTATGACAGGATTTTGGTTACTATTGCGAGGCATCCTCTCACTTCCTGTTGTGTCTCGAGACAGGAAATGAAAGAAAAGCTGTCCAATGGGGCACACAGAACCCAAATAAACTTGACATGTTTTAGATGCTCCTTACTCTATCTAAATGCACTTAGACTATCCAGATGTACTTCAGAAGATTTAAGTGCTAAAAAGCTGCACATACATGCCCAGTTTACCAAGTGTTTCTTGAGCTATTCATCGGTTATAACTTTCAACTCAAACAAAAAAGGTAATATAATGAGAATAACCCAGAGTGAGATGACTGCAAGTAAGTAAACAATATAATCATCAAAACAGACTTATTTTTGAACATTTACTTGTTCATTAAACAGCCAAGCTGTACAATTCTGCAGAAATGTTGTCCACCTTCTTGACCTTTGCCTCAACAGATTTTGATCATCACCAAGTACATGCTCTAAGAAGACTTTTTTTTTATAACCTGCTTGTCTTACTTTCCAAAATAACAGCATTAACATTAACAAATCAATCTATCGTCTTCCTGCAGATTCTGAAAATGCCAAGTGCACATCACCAGCATGTTAGAACTGTGTCAGTTCAAAAAACAACTACTGCTCATTACACAAGCTCCTGAGTGCTTTCATGTAAAAATAACCTTCTGATGCTTGCCATGCAGAAGGAAAACATTACTTTTGAGAATGTCAGTAATAGCTGTCACGTAGAGACAAGTATTACATTGGTGCTAACAGTCTTGCAATTAAAAGGAACTATAACTTTATCACAGGGTTGTAGAGCTCTCTCTCTCTCTCTCTCTCTCTCTCTCTCTCTCACACACTCTCTCACTCCCTCACTCCCTCACTCTCTCACTCTCCCTCTCTCAAACATGCAGAAGCTTCTTGGAATATGAAAAGGTTTCTGGTACACAGTGTGCTACATTTTATAATTCATAGATGACACGGTTGAAACTGTCTTGTGGTACTGGATATTTCTAAAATGTTTGCTTTAGCTGCTCCTGTGACCATTCAAGGACTGGAAACCTTTAGCCCAGAGGGGAAAATATAACCAAGTGCACATATTCACAACCAGCTTCAATTTCCTCTGCAGCTCTTAGTATTTAGTCACATGACTTCTCAGAGCCTTAGGGCACATTCACACCAGCAGCCGCGTTACACTGTACAGCTGCTGATGTGCATGTGCCCGGCACAGTGCTAATGCACTGATTGCGACACATCACAAAGTCTCCTTTTTTGTTTTTAGAACTTTACTGAAATGAAGCAAGTGACATTTCAGTATGTTCTATGGGCATGGTGCAGTGCAATGCAGTTGTACTGTACCATGCCCATGTAAGTACTGCATGCTGTAGTTTTTTTTCAGCGCACACCACTGCAATGTGGTGATGTGAATAGAGCCTTTTGGAATAAGGCAAACTGCCATTTCTTGTGTTGCGGTTGCACTGGAAAAAATGGCTAGCACAACCCCAACACATTGGGTGTAAATAGGTCCACCCAGGTGGTTAGTGCTGCAAGATTAACCTCTACCAGATGCTGTGATCACAGGTCTGAATGGGGAGCAATTAGCTCTATAATGGCCAGCATGCATCGATGAATGTGGGTCCCGCTCTGATTTAAATTTCAATGGGGCAATTATCTCCACCCAGGCTCTCCTGCTTAACGTATCTTATTGGTACAGGTCTGGGGGGCAAATATCCCCCTGCCTCTCAGCTCAATTCCCCCCTGCCTGTTATCCAACATGGATTCTAAAGATTTGATCTACATAACAAGGGTATCTATAATATATAGGTGCACATATTTCAAAAGTCACAATATGAGAATAGAAAAACATACACTTTTCTTAAAAGAGCAAAGCTACATAATGTGTCTTTGCAGCTTAGAAGTATTAACTAGGAGGTAGAAGAAGCCTGGGGTAGTGTGCCACTGAAATGGATGCCAATAAACTGTACTAGCTTCCTACTAGTTAGCCCCTAGCAAAAAGAGTGTCATTGTTATTAGATCTCCAAACAAGTATAAAACTCAACTGTAGAAGCTTACAAGTCAATTCTTAATTGACATATAGTCTCATGTCTCCCAAACATACTACCCTGGCGGCTTATCTAAGATTGCCTTTTTTTCACATCACTGACCAGAGTCCTGCTTTATTTGTTTGCTTTGAGGGGCTCTACCAGGTCAAATAATTACTGTTTCATCTGAAAATTCATATATTGTTGCTGATGGTGATGTTTTCAGAAAACTAATATCCCCCTTTAAATTGCCACAAACAGCCCAGTCCTCTAAGATAGCAAAGAACGCCCCCCCCCCAAAAAAAAAAAAACTGAATTGGACAACACATTTGTATTGATTTACTAAAGGATATGGCATATTCATGTATGTGAATGTTCAGTAAGCTTTGTGAATAAAGTGAAACCCAGTTTACATTCAATAACTAGATGTGTGTAGTTTTGTTTTAAAATAAAAGGTTTTTTTTTTGCATTTGACTGCATGATTAAAATGAAACAGGAGAAGTCTCTACTCCTTTAGTAAATGAACCCATATACTGTTGTTGATAGTGGTGTTTTCAGAAAACTAGTATCGCCCCTTTACATTGCCACAAAAAAGCCCAGTCATCTAAATTATAGTAGAAAAATAAAACCTGAACTGGACACATTTGGGTTAAATTACTAAAGGAAATAGAATATTCATTTATGTGAATGTTCAGTAAACGTTGTGCATAAAGTGAAACCCAGTTTACTTTCAGTAACCAATTTAAAAAAAGATTTTTTTTTTTGCATTTGATTGCATGATTGAAATGAAACAGCTTCACTTAACTGAGAAGTCTCTACTCCTTTAGTAAATTAACCCCATTAAGCAAAATGAAAATTGCACAACTCTAAGAGCCAGAAAATTAGCTGTACCCCAACAGTGGGGTTGATTTTCTAATGGAATACAGAATATTCAATGAGCCAAGTGACTGTACAATTAAAATAGTGCATTAAATGGAGCAGTGTTCACTTCAGCAATTCAATAAGGCCTTGCTCACACCAAGCGCGTTCCAGGAGCACAGCAGTCACAGACCGGAGCAAAACTACATCCAATGTATTCCAATGGTATTTTTAGCTCCAGTTCACATCGCAGCGTTACGTTCCAGAGCAGGTCCAGTGCAGGTAAAAAAACTGCAGCAGACCCTATGTTACCTGCTCTGGAACGTCCTGGAATGCATGAAAACGCATCCAAAACACATGCAAACGCCCTGGAACGCACTAAAAGCCCATATTTAACCAACAACGGCGTGAAACGCATCAAAAACGCGGCACAACCCACTGCACTGTGTGTGTGTAGAAACTCTTGCAGATCTGCTCTGCATTTGGTGTGAAGAAGGCCTTACATGCACAAAAACATCCTATTATTTTCTTTACCTTGCACATGACTGGGTTCTATGAAACAATCCACCCTCTTTGTAGTGAACCTGGAAGTGCTCTGCTCTGAGCTCTTCTGGGTTTGCAGCTGTCATCTTAGAGCCAGCTGTAAGGAGTGTAAGAAATGATTGGGTAGCTTTTGTACCCTTCAGCCCAGGCACAGTGTAGGAGAGTCATTAGGGGTCTAACGGAACCCAGATGTCTCCATAAAGGGGGCCTATCACTGTGCAATATAATCGCATCGGGGGCGTATTGCTCCCTTGTGATAGTAATAACGTGAAACTAAAAAAAAGCAATACATACATGATACAATTAAATTAAAAATCATTTTAAAAAAGCAAAAAAGTGTGACCGTTGCCCCCATACACATACATAAACATGCATATTTCCAGGACTGAAGTGCTTATGTAAGCAAGAATTGAGTAAGACATATTGGCTATCACTGGGCAAGCCAGAGTGAAAGGAAAAAAAATGATAGTGCCAATATTTATGCTTATCTCTTATCTGGTGAGCTATAAAGGGTTTCCAAAGTGTTTTCTATGGACAATTTAGCATGGCATAATTTTTTGCACTATTTCCTGGGTACATGCAATTAGCTTAACATATTATCAATAATAGAATAATCACAAAACAATTGCTCACATTAAAATTCCATTTAAACAATGTAAAATTCAGTTTCAATCAAAAGTTGGGTTTGAGTTTTTTTGTTCATCTGAGAGCAACTGCCAAGTGGATAGATTTACAACTAGACTACAACTAGTTAGTCAGACTAATAATGGTGATATTCTATGTAATTTTGCTACAGCAAATACAAAGGGCACTTGGTTGGATTGTTGTTGGAGTGTTGGATTCCTGAAATCCAAAAGTGCTCAGTGGTTCCTCATGCTGACCTTTATATCACTGCTGTGTACTGAAGGCATGTAAGGGTCGGTAGAAGGAACCACTGAGCGTTGTGGGAGACACAATAGATGTACACTCCAGGCTTCAGCCGGCAAATCCACATACAACACAGGTGCAGAGGTCTTCAAATTTTGTGATGGCATCACCATGAACAGAAATTTGTCTTGATATTCCTATTTACATCTTTGCGACAGATATGACAAAAACTCAGGTATCGGTAATAATAACATTTACATGCATATGTAGTGAATAATTAAAAATTAGGACATCTGAGTGATGTAAGTGAAGGATCAGTAGAATAAAGCAACCAGCATTCTGTATAGCAAATTTTATGCAAAAACCAGGGTTAATGAAATTGCAAGTGCCAAGGATAGCGTGTCATGAGCATCTGTAATTGGCAAGACTACATAATTGTCTATGAGTGAGGATGCCCCACTGTTGAGACAGTTGCAAAGGTTACATATAATGCCAGATCACGGTTAAAGGTCCTACTGTAGGAATGAGCCCAATCTAGTATGGCAAAATTGTTGTTAAGGGTTTGTAACATTTCCTTAGTTATATAGTTATATAAAAAGTGCATCATATTGTCAAACAGCAAATTTCAGGTTACTGAATGGATCACACACACACACACACACACACACACACATACACACACACACACACACCCACACACACACACACACACCTATTATGATGGACTAAACATACACATTTATTATTATTGACTCACAGCTGTAAACATGACCACATACATCCCAACAGCTCTAACTGACTTGTAACACTGGAGTCCTGCTGGTGGCTTATTTCTCTAGAGCTTCAGGCTTTTCTTTGTAAACATTAATAGGAAGACAAATACCTTTTAGAATGTGTTGTATGTTTGTCTTTTTTTCAAAACCTCTCTAGACTGTAAAATATCTTGGGTATTAGTTACTTCCCTGCCCACAGCACTTGTAATACAAATGTATTACATTCACATAACATACACATCAGTATTGTTTTACTAATTAAAACAATGTATCTGTGTATAAACGTGAACCAAATTCCTTGAGGTTTTCTGTTTCCAGTAAGTGATGAAAAGAGACTTTGACCTCTGCGTAAGTTTAATTGTTAGACAATATCCAGAGAAATTCATCTGGAGTCCTATATTATTCAATAAATTGCAATTAACATAGAAGTGACTTATCCTGCAGCCTGGGTGTACATTGTTTTAAAAAAAAGGGCCAGAATGGGACCAATGTACACTAAAGTCACTCCTAGAATCCAAAAAACTACTATGTTTAAATGTTTAATAAAAGAAAGAGCAATACGCAAAGTGTAATCCATAGCAACCAATCAACCTAAATATATATGACTTTTTTTTACAGAAATGTATTTATTATCTATTATTAAACTAACATTTGGATAAGGCTAAATAGATTGCCTCAAAGAACATCCATAAATACATGTCTTTTGGTACTTAATGTGCAGCCCTTGACCCCAACAGCCAGTAATTTGGTGCATTGATTTGTAAAAGGGCTACAATGGCAGTGATTTCTATCAGTCTCATGTAACATTTTTCACAATTTTTCAGTCTATGTCTACTGCAGTCATGTCCTTTGTCTCTAAACATTACCTGTAGTGTGCATGCAGTCTTTGACAATCTTCTGTAGCATTTCATATACTAAATAGTATAGGGGCTGCAGTCCACTCCTACTGGTTTAAAGCATTATTCCAACCAAAACTGGGTGATAGCTGAGTTAAACTACTTGACAGTTAAACCACTTGACAGGGTAAGTCACTTCTTGAGGTCAATAATGGTGAGACTTCCATACTTAAATTCCTGGTTCTACACTCTCCCTTTAAAATTTGTATTTATTTTATATTACTAAAAATGCAAACGATAGACCTGGAACATACAGAGGTGGGCAGGAGTATCAAAACATTGGGTAGATAGTCACATATTATTACAGGCAATGCTCAATGGTTTAATATCCAAGACATGTAAAGATATATAAAACGCCAGGGACTGACTCATCCCACCAGGCTACACTAAAATCCTCCTTTATGGTGGATTGACCATTTAAATCACAACAATGTTTGTATATAGAACCAGATAAAGAATCAGACTTACAGAGTTGACTAACTAAACATGTATTGCAAGATGTAAGAATCCCAGCTTTAATAGAAAGTTAGGAAGCCATGCCTTTAAAGTAAACTTATCACTAAAATTCATTTTGCATTTGAATCAGTAGGGCACAAGTCTGCATCCCCAAATAACATGTTATTTCTCAAAAAATACATATCTCTTGCCATAAATCGTATCACTCACAGCCTAAAGGTGCCCATACACTGCACGATTATCGTACGATAATCACGGAAAATCCCGCGATCGTGCAGTGTAAGGAAGGCATGCAAACTTTTGTATTTCGAGCATGTTCGAAAACCAGCCGAGAATCGTACGATTTTCGGCTGGTTTGAATCATGATCGTGAGATAACTGCCGCACGGGCCGGTGTGCGCAAGCAGCGGGGCGGCATGCGATGATCGCAAGTACGATCTGCCTTTCCAAGATGGGCAGATCGTACGTTTTTTTAATTACTTTACAACCCTCGCAAGACAAAAGTCTTGCAAGGGTTGTAAAGTGTATGGCCACCTTAAGAAAAGATGAAATGGCCACTGACTACCAGGCGCATTGTGCTGACATCATCAAAGACTGCAGAGGTTCTGTTGTTTCAGACATAACTCATTGATGCTGCCAGACGTGCCGGGTGAAAAGCCTGCCCATGTAATGGACAATTATGGATGCCTCCATATACATATATAATTACAAACCAGACATAAAAACAAGGATGTTCGAACATTAAAACCCTTTGTCAAGATTATTTACATTTGACTGATAATATTGACAAAACGTATAAATAAGAGAGTAGATAGAGAGGGAAGGGTTATTGAACACCTGTTTTGAATATGAATTCTCAAATGTTTTTGTAAGTTTGGATAGCTACCTGTAAATCATTATTGTGGCATTTCAATTTCCAATTTTTATAATTTATCAAGACAAAGAGTATGTGCTTATCATGATCACATATAAGCATTCTAATCATACATTTAGAACCAATGTTTTGTATAAATTCTAAGGGAAAACCAAATCTTAAATGTCCTTAGGGCACATATTATAGTCCTGTTTTACTAATCGGAACCACAGAAATTACATCTGGTTTCCAATTGGCTGCAATGAGTCTGTAAATATCCGTACTCTCATCCCTTTTCTTACATGTGCAAAAGACCAGGCTAAGAGAAGAGAATGTGGTGAAAAGCATGTTGCTTCATCTTACTAACATCTCATTGATAACATTCATGAATGAAAACAAAAGTGTAAGAGTTTAAGGAGAATGGTAAAAACACACATACTGTAGTCTTCTGTGAATTCTATCTGGCTGTTTAAAATTGACATAGAGAAAAATGTTTAAGTTTTCTTTGACAGCTGAAAACAGAAACAGGAATCTATTTGGGGGAACAATACATAGAAAGAAATCCATTTTAGTGTCTGCAAAATCCTTCTATTATGTCCCCACAGAGTAATTTCAGAGCATAATAACTTTACTGTAAAATCTATCAAAAGCTGGAATTTTGAGATGTCTAGGTTAAAAGTTACATTATTCATATGCAAAAAAAGATTTCCTGTTGTATTATGCATAGATTTATAATTCCGAGCTAATAACTGGTATACGTGGGAATGGGAAGCGCACTTTTTCACTGGTTTAATTCAAATGCATCTGGTGATATTTGTCTACATTATGGTTGACTGATGTAAGAGGGGTTAAATGCAGCTATGGAAAAATTGGGTTAATACATTTAAAACCTAGGTAGTAGAGTAGAAGAGCTGTACTTTACAAATCTTTAAATCTCTCTAAAAGCCTTCCATATAGAAAAACATTGCATTTGAATGTTTATAGCAATATTTAGACTGGCAACAGTACTTACAGCTGCAGCTTTCCCGCAGCTGAGTGCTGCAGATCTGTGATCTATGACAATGTCATAGGAGTGGTCTGCTTTTTGACCTGGAAGAGCAAGTGTAGAAACCAAATGCACAATTTCAGGCTTCCTACCTATTTACAACTAAGAGTGGCTGTCAAGAGGAAGTGCTGTTGCTAAAGTCTTGTAAATGCTTATGGTTTTTTTGTAGATGTGAAAATGCCGCACACTTTCAGGTGCATTTAGCTTGCATTTGGGATCAGTTTGAGATACCTCTGAGTTCAATCTAAGCTTCAAGCTAAGCTAGGTGCATTGGATCTGCAGCTGATGTCCTTCTGGTTCGCAGCTGATTCTCTATAAGGTAAAAGGCAAAGATTCCAAAAGCAAGCAACCAGCAGTGCCAGAAAACAAAGACAGGTTAGCTGCGGGGAGCAAAAAGCATGTAAGTGGGATAAGAACAAAATGGTTAGATTTATTATTATTTATATAGTGCTGACAATTTACACAGTGCACACTCACATCAGTCCCTGCCCTTAAGGAGCTTACAATCTAAGGTCCCTATCTCACATGCATACACACAGGGCCAATTTAGAGAGGAGAAAATTTACCTTGCAGCATGTCTTTGGAGTATGGGAGGAAACACATGCAAGCACAGGGAGAACATGCAAACTCCTTGCAGATTGTATCCTGACCGGGATTGAACCAGACACCCCCAGTGCTGCAAGGCACCCCTGTGCTGCCCATTAGACACATTAGATTACAGTAAGAGTCATGTGTGAAAAGAAAAAGAAAAGTAAAAGAAGCTTAGACAACAATTGATGTGTGAAATTATTTTCTACCTCATGCAGTTAAAGTTGGGATGTTAGTTATAGGCACTGGTGTATAAGGGCTATAGTGTGTAGAATGGAGCTAGAGGAGCATAGGAATTGCCAGGTTAATCCCAGATCAAATAACTTCAAAAAGCCGAATGCTAAAAACAAGCATGCATAGAAATCTCTGTATGACCTGTTGAAAACAGCATTGCTCATGTGCAAAATCATTAAAAGCAGGGGTTGAATCCATAGCCCTAGACTGTAAAAATATAGAGCAATCTAAGTTCATTCATGTCTGGCTTTGTCTATGCATGGCATAGTGAGGTTTAATTTATGCTTAAAGCATGGTAAAATGCATTAAGCTGGATTAAGCTTGCTACCAGCTGTATGAGCTCTGTCTTATGATTAAAGTGGACAACAACTTGTTCTCTTATTCTCTCCCCATACCAAAATATTCTCTTGGTATGGGGAGATATTGTACAACCCCTCCACCATTCTACAAAACAGATCTTACTTTTCATGCTCTGTCATGTTCGGGTGTGTGTTGGAGATTGGAGGGGGGTTGTGGCAGGGCCAAAGAATGTGCTTCTGCCCATCTAGATATAGACTTTAAAAAGGCTTGTATTGGAATCAGAATTTCTGGGGGGGGGG
>NW_017306556.1:423860-431993 GCF_000935625.1 Nanorana parkeri
CTAACTATATGGTGTTTACTGTCCAGTAGGGATATGTTATCCCGAGAGAAAAATCAAGAGGTCCTGTCCCTGAAAACGCAACAGAGGATCTGTGTATTCATAAATGTTGCTATGATCTTCACCATGCTAGTGTGCTCTGGATTCTTTCTTTTTAGTTCTTTGTGGGGATTGATTCAATCACGAGTAGGAGCTGCAAGGTGAAGGCATAAAGTAGACTTTTGGTCAATAAATAAATAAATAAATCCACCCAACAAGCTCTGCTATTAACTAAGGCCCTATGGTATTCAAGGCAATTAGGAAAGGTTGCTTTCTGTAATGTAACTGAATTGTAGCTTCGGTTTGAATAGGTACTGAATCCTGGGTCTTGACAATGCCTCCTTTGTGAGGTCCAATGTAATAACATAGTTTAACTTTTCAGAATCCTTCTTTGTTGATTTTAAACCTGAATGACGATATTTTAATATCTAATATTTTTTATGGAGCAAGTACTTTTTGCTTATATGAACCTTAGTGGAATGTCCTTCCACAATCTCTAGATGACACAAGTGCAGCATTTTTATCAATGTTTATAGTATAATATAGTAAATTTCTGGTCATTAACAAGATAGTAGAACCAGAAAAGTTTTCTTATGTCAGTAATGGTAATGTTTTCAAGCAAAGAATTCTGCATTGCATGAACAAGGTCCTGTTTTTTTTTCCATATTATTTAACTTTGAACTTCACATATAGACCTATTTTGTTGGTAATGTAGCAATTTCAGGAGTGGCAATGGCACATCAATTTAAACTTACAAAGTGTCACAATTTGCTTCTTAAGTGATTTGCAATCTTTTACAGAACACATTTGTATTGAACATCTAACAAGCTAGGAATGTTTTATGCATTTTCATATTAAATCTGAGGTATAAAAGGATAGCCATATTAGGAAGTACTTTGAACAGGTTAACTGTGAATAATTTAATTTCCAGAAGGGTAAATAGCCAATTTGATGGATTTATTAACTAAGCATTTCTATTACATTATGCCTGACACATAAGACAGAATATGAAAGCACGCTCTGTTGGCATATTACAAATGCATCATCATACTAATACACCAAGGATAAATAATGATTTATCTAAAGACTACAAATACCTAATTACATTACTGGAGAGAAGGGCATGGCATTGTGGCCATGTGACATTATACAAAGAACAACTGTGCAATAAATGAATATTAACACTGTATTAGGAAATTATTAAACACAATATTAGGTTGATTTAACGGTAATAACACGCTGTTAAAAAAAAATTAACACAGAAATAAGGTTTCTTTTTTCATTCATGTATTAGTCTAGTTTATCTTTCTTGCAATTATTTGACTGCATATGTACTCTATTGGAATTCCAAATATTTTTGTAGACACATTTGCAGTTGCTTTGACCAGTCAAAGTGAGTCATTAAGGATGATTTACTAAAGGATTTGAGAAAGTTCACATAATAATATGTGTGAAGATTCACTTCAATTATCCATTCATGTGAAAAGAAAATCCCTGTTTACTTATTTCATCCACACATGATTGGATAATTGAAGTGCATATTCACACAATTCATTGTGTGAACATTCTCAAATATTTTTGTAAATCAGCCTCATTTAGTCATGTTGCCTTTAGTAATTTTAATAGCTGTGTTACCTTATGTTTTCCCATGCCTATTATTATCTGGTTGTATGATAAGCCTGCCACTAGAATTCAATGTTATGATCAAAAGATACACTCTGTGTGTGATGTAATTAAGATCTCTTAAAGAGAAATTCTAGGCAACAAGTGAAAGCATTTAGTGAGAGACTAATGTTATCCAGAAAACTGAGCAACTGTTCTAAAATCAGAAAGTCCACTCAGTTTACCTTACTATGAGTCATTGTAACCAACTGCAAAATAGGCACATACCTGTATGCATGATCAGTGAGTAGTAGAAGTGTACCTCTTGGGGGTTTCACTATGTACCTGCTTCCCTTTGTGCTTCCTCTAGCACCAATCACATTCAGAATTCAAAGGCAAGTTTGAATCGGATTTGTGACTGTGAAAAAGAAAATCTGATCTGTGACTGTGTATTGGCATTTGTTTTACATTAAGCTTTTTGTATGTGAGAAGTAACAAAGAGCCTTGAGTGAGTGCCAGCATCCCTAGCTGGTGTGTTCCAGGATCACCAGTTGCTGACAAAATGGAATAAAGTAGACTGGGGCATTACAGAAATGTCTGGATTGAAAACTGGGATACTTAGCAAATAGGCTACCTATAATGATCAATACGATCCAACTATTAACTTAAGCATATAAACATCTGAAAAGGAGTGTTTCAGGATATAATAACATAATATACAGGGTTATTCACAAAAGGGTGAAGAGTTTGGAGAAGGCAGGAGAAGTGAACAATCTAGGACAACATAGCTGAACTGAAAAGTGAGCTGAATTGGAGAATTCTCCCAAATCAGCTATTTTGGCTTAGATTGTTCACTTCTCCAAACTCTTCACCCTTTTGTGAATAACCCCCATAGTAGTAGTGGTATGAGTTTAAATGTTGGTGCTGCAAAGCTGCATTTCTAAAATAAATAAATAAATAAAATAATGATAATACTCATCTCTTAAAGCATAATCAAAAACATGCATTGCAGATTATGAAGATTCAATAGTCAGTTGCTTTAGTACTGAAAGGTGGTGATTGCAAAGCTTTCTCTTTTCCTTATTTTAATAAATAAGTGTCTTCTAGGTAGCATGATAAAAGATATTACAAAGACACAACGCCCCATCACTTTTTGCCATATCATATATTTTAGAGCACAAAAAAGATTAAAGTGCATGTTCATCCTACCTTAAGACTGTTCATGATTCAGTAAAAGTACATGTAGTTTGGCTCTGTATAACCATCTGTTTGCTACAAGTGGGACCAAAACAGCTGTACTGGAGCTCTTTCAGAAATTGATTGTTCTTTGTCTGAATAGCATGATGGTAAAAACTTCATACACTGAAGATTATTTCTAATAACTAATTATACACCAGCTATTATTTCCATAAACTGGCATTCATTTCCATCTTCAAAAGAAAGAAAAAAACTGTAATGCTGAATTCCAGAATTCAAATTATCATGATAGTTTTTATTGTGTCTGATTTTTACTAAACAAATGCATAGTAAGTGAAATATACAATTGCAATATAAAAGAAGCTGCATGACTGCAATAACTAATTTGGCGCTGTGGGTTAATTATTACAGATTGATTTTTTTTCTTGCTGGAAATTGTGGGCTCTCATTCTGCCAAGTGTTCAAATTAAAATGTATGCTTGGAAGTTGGACTACTGCCATGCCTTTGTATGGAGGGATGCTGTGCCTGCTTTTGAGTTTCAGAAAGTTTGTTTAGAACATAATCTGTCCAAATAGCTGTGATTATGAGGACAATTAAACATGGGCCTTAGCATATTTAAAACAAATAATGTTAAGATATGATTGTAATGCAGAGATGTGCAACGAATGAGAAAAGAAAGCCGATTTCAATTTGACTAAAATAGGAATTGCTCTAGGTGATCCAAGATTTGATTTTATACTGATTAATGAATATTGTGTATGCACTGGAATTACGGGCATAAAAACAGGCAGAGCCAACGCAGCCTAGGCAACTGATACGGGCCGTAGGCATAGGTGGTCTGGCTTATTTCCCAGCTTCCCTCTCTCTTGCTGCAGGATCCAGTTGTTCTTTAACACTTGCTGCTGTATTGCTTAGCTGCCACTGGAATCTCTATTTATGGAGATTTGAAATTTAAAGCCAAATTGAAGTTTCATAATCTCATTTATCCCTTTATAGACCTGTAACCCAGCATATAATGATTTGTGAATGCTTTGTGTTAAGCAAAGCTTTTTAAATACCTCTTTGTCTTTCAGTAAAAATGCTGCCTCCTACCCTCACATTGCATTTCCCTATGCTGCCAGAGCTGAGTAACAGCTACACTTCTTAGTATGTATTCTCACACAACTTGTACTGCACAAAGGGGAGAGGTGTGTCTGACCAGGTCTGTTACATCACTGAGAGCAATGGTTCATACTCTCATGCCTATGGGACTGCACAGTCATATCAAGAGATCCGGCACAGCTGCTCTAACATGAAAGCAGAGGTAAAACTATGAACATTAAAGTTATTGTTACAAGTCAATGTGACTGCAAACCTATTTCTGTGACTTCAGCTTTGCTTTAAACTTGTTTCATGGTGTGCAACTTACATGCATATGGTTTTGTCAATGGCACAGTATAAACATAAATTTCTGTTGAACGATTGAAACGGCAGATTTCAGTGCTGGCATCTCAGTGTTGTGTTATTTCTGTGCACAGTTGTTAGCGTTTATGTGCCCCAGGGATTGAATTAGATAAGTGTTCTGCTGAAAGAGAAGTCAGCATCAGCTGGACTAAGTTAGGTGTAGGATAGGATCATGAATTAGGGATTAAGGCTTAATTTTAGGGTTCAGTTTAGAATCAAGGGGTAAGTTTTAGATTCTGTGGTTAGGGTGGCAATTTAAATGGTAGGTTTGGGGCTCACTGACACTGCAAAGGTGTGTGCTGCAAAACACAAATTGCCATGCGCTGGCATGTTTTGTAATGTGCATTACCATGCATTTCGGAAATGTGTGTATTACTGCAGAGGATGGGGGAAAACAATGCATGTTACGGAACAGGTTAACAGTTAACTTCAGGGGTTGAGTTAAGTGTTTAGGCTTTGGGTAGGGACAGAAGATTTGTGTTAGGACCTGCTTTACAGATAGGGATAGGTAAAAATTAGGGACGAAAATCTGTTTTTTGCAATTATTGTGTATTCTGTGCTGGGCTTCCAGTTTTCAAAATTAACTTACCACATTATACGATCTAATGATATCAACCAACAGTCTAAATTTTAAATTCAAGACAGATTTAAGATGTACCTTAATCTCTACTCTGCGATCAGGAGAAAAGTTTAATGTGTTATGAATAGTCATATTAGTCCAAGCATACCTATAATTTTAAACATCTTGTTCTTGCATGCCCCATTTCCTCTGCAGTACACAAATTTAAACAATGCCACCAAATTATATCAACTGCTAACTGTTGGTCTCATCAATATATCATCACCGTATCATTTAATGATCTTGATTTGTTCTGTATATAATACCTAAAATATTTACATGTGTATTGGAATTGGTGAATTTTAAAAAGGCATTGACTGACAGAGGCAACTTATGAATTGGGTCAAACATATTGGTTTTTATATAGATTGTTTACAAAGATAAACAGTGTATTGTACAGCAAACAGTTTGTTCTTTCTGTTATTTACATGTTTCTAACATAACAGAATGTAAATGTCTTTAACAAAATGTGTTTAAATGCAACATATTGAACAGTTATTTTTTTCTTCTACCTTTTTCTAATATTTTCTTACTTGTTATTTAAAGCAAACAGTTACCTATTTCCACAGGGTGTTCTTATGAGTACTGTTGCTTTAACATTCCTGTATTATTGTTTCTATCTTATCTGACAGCTTACAGCTGGGAGCTCTGCTGTGAGGGTCCTGGAAGCCCAAGGCTTCTCCCTTACCTGTCACAGTTTCTTTTATAAGGAAACTGTGGGAGGTGGGCTGTCAGTCCATCACTATTCTGAATCTACTGGCCTAATAGGTCTCATGCTGTCAACACAATACAGCCCACTGACAGCCCATCTTTAGCATCAAGGGACACATTCTAATGAGAGGTAAGAATATTTAGTGACAAGAACAGTTTTGCTGCCTCTTCCAGTTCATATTTGCCACCTGGGACTGTAATGGCAGTCACACTCCATTCTGTATTTTAATCTTTGGTTTTGGGAGGTTAGTAAACAAATGCTTTAATAAAAACCTGTATGGTATTTTAGGAAGAAAATGCAAAACATGCCAATATTATGCTATCTTTCAACAATTCTTCTGAAGGTGGTATGTTTAAAACTAGACTACCATGTGGTGAGCTACAGAATCTTCACTAATTGTACCATAGTAGAACAAAAATTCTGAAGAATCTTGTGGTTCTACATGTGATGCTGAATTGTGACCTGCATCAATTGTGACCTGCATGAGTATTTGTATTGCTATGACTAACAGGTCTATGCACAAAAGGATGAAGAGTTTGGAGAAGCCAGGAGAAGTGAACAATCTAGGCCAAAATAGCTGATTTGGAAAGATTCTCCAATGCAGCTCACCTTACAGTTCAGTTATGTTGTCCTAGATTGTTCACTATCCTGCCTTCTTCAAACTCGTCCCCCTTTTGTGCATAGACCTGTTAGTATTAGAGGTAGGCGTATACTCTGACCACCAGCGGTATCAGGATTGATGCTGTCAGGAATGGAACCGAAGAGACATCTACCCTTCAAGGGTGCATAAATGTATGTAACTTGAGGGTATCCTCGGCGTGCCAGGCAAGCAAAGTACTCTATGCATATGAACAGACATCAGTTCAAGCGAGATACAACCATAGACTTTTGAAAGAAAAACCTTGCTGCTGTGACACAGCTGTGAGGTTTTGACATCGACCTAAAGCGTCCTCTTTTAAGAGAGTTAATCCACTCAACCATGGTTGCACAAATTTGAGTCACCACCAATAAGAGCCAAACTATTATATCAGATAACAGAAACTGATACCTTAGAATCGAGTTTTACTGATTTTCAGTGAAACCCTAAAGGTAAGAACATCATCAACCTATTTGCTGTTATGTTCATTAAGGCAGAGGGAACATTTAGACCCAAAGTACGGCAAGGCTTAATGTACTCAAAAACCAATGTACTCACAAACCAAAGTAGCTGGTGCCAATAGGGTTGCAAGCGGCTGAAGTTGACCAGGTGATAATAAGTCATCAGTGAAACTAGACTGGAGAGACCAGATGGCCCACATGTTAGCAAAGAAGCAAGAGCCTCAACAGCTTGCACTTACTGAGTCCACTATGAATTCTGCATCATATCAAACTATACTTGATGAAAATGTTAGGCCTTCTTTCTGAAAGTTGAAGATAGATCAGAAATTGATCTTTCAACATAATACTGATCTGAAGCACACTAAATCCTCCAAGGAATGGCTCAAAAAGAAGAAAATGGAGGGTTATAGACTGGTGGGCAGTTATGCACAATGCCTACAAGAAGTAATCTCTGGTGAAGGGGGCAATACCAGCTTCTGATGCCAAGAGTTACTTACCTCTATCCACAGTAGACTATTACATCTACTCATATTTGTTTGCATACATTTTTGAAAAGGCACATTTGTATGTAGGTACTGTTTTAATAAAATATTTAATGTTTGCCTGTGCAAATATGTAAAAAAAAAAAGTCAACAATTTCCTTTCTGCATATGACTGTATTTTGTATATGAATACAAATATGAGTATATGAATATATTATTGATTGGCTTAAATACAGCAGCAGCATCCCGATCTGATTCATTATAACTAGCTTATTTTAATAAATAGCTTTTTAGGCAGTTTATGATGTGACACATTCATTTATTTTATTCAGGTGTAACAGGCATGCATTGATTGGTGGGAATAGCAGTCACAAAATATCTAAAGGCTTTTGGAAATTGTACTTAAAATAAATAAAGCATCAGCCTTTGACTTTGGGCAAATTGGCATGTAGCACTACAGTTTGATAGTATAGTTTGTGAGATTCTTTTTTCACAGTACCATACTACATTGTCCTAAAAGTTTAATATGTCAAAACAGAGTGCACAGAAACACTTTAAACCACAACACCGCATTCCATTCCAGTATATTATTTTACTAAGAATAACTACAAATATTATGTAGTCGATACTCTAAATAAGCATCTTTATTAGCCTGCAGTTTAACAAGAATAGATCAGTCATGTTTTGTCATTACAGTGCATCATTTCTGCTCTGTTCATAAGACCTATACAGAGTTTAAATTCCACAAAACACTTAAAGGAGAACTATGAGGTGTGATTTATCTTCATATTTAGAGATGACGTGTGACATTTAAACTGTCACACATCTACTCTATAGATCGGGAAGTGAGCGAACACATACCTGTGCTCACACACTTTCCGATCATCTCCCTGCAGAGAGCAGTAACTGTCAGTCACCGCTTCCTGCAGGGATTCCCCCCCCC
>NW_017306556.1:432031-444624 GCF_000935625.1 Nanorana parkeri
TCCAGCGTTGACTGGAGGAATGGACGGGAAGGGGGCGGACACTGGCTCTGCCTCTACATAGGCAGAGCCCGCTTTCACACAAACAGTATTGTTAGAATTCACCCCGGCTGCGGCGCTCTCATTATATAGCGGGCAGTATAATGAGTTGAAAGGTCAGAGAATCCACAATGTATAGCTTACAGGAAGGATTTTTGTTTTTCTGCAAAACCCATTTCAAATAATGCATGCATCTTACCATATGAAGTAACAGTCTTGTAAATGTAAACAGGGTGTATATCAGTTTTATAACCACAAAATCAGGAATCTCAGTATATGTGGTTAAGTGTACTTGGAATGTTAATCAAATAAATGAACTGGCAATAACAAATATTATGTAAATTGAAAGAGCTGAGGCACATATCAGCTGTTATTTATTACCCTGTAACTGTAGTACAGGAAGAGGCTCTCCTCTCTCTACATGTCAGCCTTTGCACCCAGTTTATCATTGTTTTAGTATAAAGTATGCCATGATGTGTTCTTTAGTCTTCACAAAGAAATTCATGTTCTAAAAGCATAACAAATCAAATCAGAATGCTTTAGACACATAAATCTGGCCTCAGTTTAAGTTATAATAGACAGGCTGTTTGGGTCCTTAGCTTCTTTTTAAATATTTAATTAATGCCTTGGCGTTGAGATAAGAATTTTACTTTTTCAGTTAGTGTATGATTAATGTGCTGCGTCTCATAAGGAGAAATACTGAAATCAGTAAGACTCAGCAAAAATGTCTCCATGTTATTATTGCCTGATTGTTGATCATGTTATGGGAACATTTTTCACATTTTGAATAGAAATATGACATATTATTTAGGGTGACCATGTATAGGTTAGGTAATGATACAGCTTTAAAAAATTTGATCTTTATAAATATGTGAGCTATTTCATATATCTGTTGAAACATTTTAGTTTACCAGCTTATCTGTATTGCATCAGCGAAGAACAACAGGAAACAGTACACAATTTTCCAACTAAACTAAATAAATAAAATGCACACAAGTGCATTATAATATTTAAGCTTGTGCAATGATCTTTAGCATGCACAATGCATTTGTCTTTACTATATGTCTGATTGTGTTCTCAATCTGGGATCACCTGGATTTTTTAAAAGCTTTTACTGACCTACAAGTTTGTAGTTAAAGTTGATCTCCATTCTCATATAAACAAAAAGAAAATAAACCACCATAGAATGCAGTTATGTGTAAACTAAAAATCATTGCACGTGTTTTAAATGCTACTAGTTAATGTTGACTTAATATCAGCCTCTTGAAATACCCTTTATATCAGCACTCAGATTGGGTAGGGAAGGTCAGTACTCTGAGTCGACCGGTCTCTACTTCATGCACGTGTGATAACAAGCAGTATGCTGATAGTAGGAGAGAGAAGATTAGGCAGAGGGAGAAGATTATCAGTCTGCTAATGCTTCCTCATTGTTCAGTCGCAGGCTGTGGAAAGGAAAGTGACCTAGCTGTATTACTTACTTCAGTAGGAAAAAAACAGGTTACCATCCACGCTGTGCTGTCTGGTAGATTTCAGTTCACTAAAGTCAGTTCAGGAAAGATACATTCTGACAATGGGATATCACTTTTTTACCTTATTGAATTACGGTTTGCAGACAGACTGGTCTCATGGGGGCAGGGAGAGAAATTTTGAGGCATATGGTACTGCACTGTAGAACAACAACATTTGCACTCTTGGACCATTCCTAGCATGAATGATGCTCATCTATAAAAAGGGGTGTGTCAATACAGAATATTGAAAAGTGCTTGTAGGAACATTTCAAAAGAATAAGCCTTCAATGTCTGAAAACAGACTCTGCAATTAGTGCACACATTTTATGTCCTGTTATTTAAAAGGGTGACTTTAGAATGTGTATTTGTGCTCGTTATTAACATCAATGTTTATACTCTTAATCATGCACTTAGGTAACAGGTGTCAAATGTTCCCCATCCTAACAGAGATTTCAACAAACAAAACAATATGGTTCTATGTAGACATACAGTATATTTCATGGCCTGATGCAACAAAATTCACCACAACTTGTGATGCCTGAGTATTAAAATGTGTTGGATGAGACCTTATAAAGGCATATTATTTTTTCTTGACCTTGAGTTAGGACCAATTTCCAAAACACTAAGGAATCCCATCTGACCCTTTTAAAATAACACCTAGGGGCTGATATAAAACTGTTTGCACAGTTGTTTACTGAGCAAACTAGATTAATAGCGCTGTGTGGTCACTAGATGGAGCTGAGGAGCATAGGAAATATACCTCAGCTCCATCTAGTGACCATATAGTACTGTGAATCTTGTTTGTGCAGTGAACAGCTGTGAAATAGTTTATAAATCAGCCCCTAACCTAAAATGTCATACAGTCCCACCAAGTAGACACTGTTAAAAAAGATACTATTACAATCGTTCTCTCTTCCTATTAAAACACAAACTGTTGCTTGGGAAATTGTTGGGTCTTAGAATATTTACAACTTTTGCTGCTTGTTTTAAAAAAAATACAATTTATTAAACATGGTGGGATTATGCAGCACTGGAAAACTAAGGGGTCTATTTACAAAGCTACCGAAGGATCTAGCCGTAGCTTCGGCCCCAGGATCCCTTCGGTTCAGGCTTGCTGTATGGGCTATTCAATATTACTAGGTAACCAGCAGACGCTGTTCTGTCATTAGGATGAGAGCTTAGCAGAGTCGGCTTTCATAACACTGCCGGCTCTCTTAAGCTATAGGGGCTATAATTACTAGGTAACCAGCGGACACTGTTCTTTCATTAGGATGAGAGCTTAGCAGAGTCTGCTTTCATATCCCTGCCAGCTCCGACATAATGTAATTGTAATGACAGCTGGTCCCGGCCAATAGAAAACAATTGGGCAGAGCTAGCTGTCACTGCTAGCTCCGCTCAATCGTTTTCTATTTTTTTGCTACTTTTTAAACTGTTTTTCTATTCTGCTCGGTACCACAGAGGTACCGAGCAGAATAGAAAAGCCGAATGCCGCTCAGCTGCATTCGGCTATTCACTCACTGCTGTTCGGCATCTATGAGAATAGGCCGAACAGCAGCGAGTAGCCAGCCGGAGGTTCGGCTCTGCCGATCCAGATGTTGGAACGGCTGAGTCAAACTCCTTCTGCACATCGGGAAGCCACCCGATGTATGGCTGAAATCAGCCGTACAAGCTTGAAGTGAATAGCCGAACATTGTTCAGCTCACTTCACTTCGGGTCGGTTGTTCACTCGGTTGCCTACGCCAGCTTTGTGAATAGACCCCTAAATAAAACATTTATCAAGATATTTTTTCAAATCATTATACTACTGAGTCTTTAGTAAGCTAATGTAATAATACAGAGCATAAACCAGCATTTTAAAAATATTTCTAACACTGTCACAACATATGCTATACAGTGAGCCATTTAATTAACTATTATTCATCTCCCGAATAAATTACATCCATGAATGCCGTGTCTTTTGGTGATTGCATGCATGTTAAGGAAAGGAAAAATAAAAGCTAGTAAAAGCAATATGCCACTATGTATTTATGTTTATTCATCCATGCATTTCAGATTTATATCCTTAATGGGACTGATATCAGCATTAATCTCATGAGGCATTAAAAATAGTTATAATAGTGGTCTTAAAGACCATAGGACGCTTTCAAATTCAGTAGAAGTGCATCCCCTAGGAAATCATTATCAAATAAAATGTAAGAATAATAACTCAACCCCTGTTGCTAGAAATTGATGCTGTGGCGTGTTAATAGATCTGCTGGAACTTTCTTAAACTACAGTGTGTGACTTCATTCATACACTGACTTGTGTGAGAGGAAACGGATCTTGGAGCAGGTGAGAGTGGTACCCAAAGTTTAAGTGAACCTGTGTTGCTACTTGCCAAGTTCTGCCATGCTTTTAGGGTTCTTTTGCAACCTTAAGTAAATTTTTAAGTCCAAGATAAAAGCACAAAGTGATCAAATTACAACAGGACTTTATCATAATAATGTAAAAAAAATAATACATTGTCAGTAATTATATTTTAAGGGCTAGGTCACACCAATTGCGGTGCGTTCCAGAGTAGTAGCTGCTGGAACGCACAGCAATCGCACAGTAAACTCCACCCTTCATTCTGGGGCGGGAGGGAGCATGGCGGTGCATTGAAGTCAATGGCACTGCAGCCACGCCTCCCGCCCGCAGTGTCATCGGACGCAGGGCAAAACATTGCCTGCGTTCCGGTCCAGTGCAAACGCAAAAAAATGCTACATGCGTTTTCTTACGTGAACACCTACCGGCGTTCGCTCACCTCTCGATCAAGTCACAGCCCTCTGCCGTGACAGCGGAGGGGCTGGATTCCCTGCTCCGATCTGCCAGAGCTGACTGGCAGGTCGGACGGGGCGGATACAGCTGGCTCTGACTTTAGATAGGCAGAGCCAGCTGTCACTCACACAGCTGGGTGGATCCAGACATAATTCAGCTGCGACGTCTCAGTATACCGCGAGCAGTAGCTCGCGGTATACTGTGGCGTCTCAGTATACCGCAAGCTGTAGCTCGCGGTATAGTGAGCTCAGGGTGACCGGAGGACGCTAGTTTGTGTCCTCCCATTACCCTAAGGAGAACTATGGGGAAAAGCCTTAACCCCATAGTTCTCCTTTAAACTTCCAAATCAGAAACATGTCTTGTAAATGCTTGCAAATGTTTAAATATGTTTAAAGTATCTTACATAAAATACTAAAACACAAGCACAACTGTAGCTAAACTCATGAAACAACCACAGTGAGATTAATATGTTTTATTATTCCAGGTTAATATTTGCTGCCCCCTATAGTCTGAGATGTTGGTGCTTATATAGAAAAGCTGACAGATGTGCAGAAACAAACATTTAATTGTGTGCAAGCTATGTAGCAGTATATATTATTTAGAAGTCTTTTCATTTTATTGTCTTCATGCTTACTATTTCGTACACATCCTGGACACTTACTAAATATTACTATTGTTTTATGTGTTGATCAATTATCATCAATTATTATAATGAAAATGCTTTAATTTAATATAGGACTTAAACCTGATTGATTGTTAGAACATTTTCCTCAGTTAAACTAGACCTCATGAATAACCTGTAATGAAATAGGTCATCTATAAATTGGATATAATGGTTTGAAAAGATGATTTAAAATGGCGACAATAGCATTTTACGGATTAGCAGCAGATTCAATATATTATTTTTTCTCAAATGGATCTACAACAAACTCCATCAACAACTTGCAATACATCATATATAATTGAGTTTCCAAAAATGAGAGTATGAGTCATGCCCTAAACACATTGACACATTCTGAACTCATTGACACATTATGGTGGCAAACATGCCACCATACAGGTAAAACACAGGTACACATATTAGGGATGTTCAGATACCAAGTACCGTACTCGGTGCAAGCACAAGTACATGTACAGATACTTTTCTAGCTCCAAGACTAAACTAGAAAAAAATTCAAAAGTTAGGAGGCAGCTGTCATTTTTAAGGAGCACATGGAGCTCCTGGGATTTGTACTTCCCCATTTTAATGCATTATTTTTTAAAATAAATATATAAAAGTGATGCACTGATACCATTCCTCCAAGTACAAGTACTGATACTTGTCCAAGTATTCATAGATACAAGTACTGATACATTTTTGTTTATTGTCGTGACAGTTTTTCTAAAACAATACAGACTAATGATTTCAGGACAGTGGTGGAGAGCCAGAGCCAGGTCCCAGCTGCAACCCTGGTAGTTCTCATGAAAATGCCAAGTATCAGCACTTGTATCTGAACTGGTATCTGGACATCCCTAACACATATCATTTTGTCATTGTGGTTAGCCAGCCTTGTGATCCATACATCTTGTCACACATCTAAATAGTGAAGAAGGCTGAAAATGGAGGTCTACCGAAAAGCAACTCACACAGACCAGTACCTGCTATTTGACTCCCACCATCCTCTAGATCAGAAACTGGAAGTCATTAGGACTCTACGCCACCAGGCAAAGAAAATCCCCACCAGCACAGAGGCCAAGACGAAGGAATTCAAACACCTCAGGGGGCCTTTACAACTTGTGGGTATCCAAAACAGAAAGAAGAAGAGGAAAGAACACCAAGACTACCAGTGGGGGTGAAAAGCATGACAAACAAAAGAATATGGTCTTCCTATATGAAGTTGGGGTGTCTGAGGAAGGATTTTAATAAACATAGTATCCTTGTCTGCTTTAAACCCAGCAACACACTGATACAACAACTGGGTGACCTAAAAGACCCAACCCCTAAACACAAGATGAACAACATTGTGTATGCAGTCCAGTGCAGTGAGGATTGCTCTGAATTGTATGTTGGGGAAATGAAACAGCAGTTACACCAATGTATGGCACAGCATAGAAGAGTGAATCCTGACCAGAACCTTCTTGTCAGGATTCAGCTGTGTACCTACATCTAAAGTAAAAAGGTCACTCTTATGAAGATAGTCAAGCACACATCCTAGACAGGGAGAATGACTGGTCTAAAAGAGAACATACAATGCTGTTTTAACACCTCTCTCTGGGCAGCTTAATAACACCTTCTAGCTCCAATTATGCAAATCCAATCAACACCTTACCTCCATGAGGTCTCTGACTCCATGCCGGTTATGATCAACAGATAATGTTGATTGGAGCACCAGTCACCACATTTATTCTCAGATAATTTTTTTGTACAAGTCATTCGGAATTGGCTGAATTGAGATAGCTAGTTGGATTACCAGGAAAATACAGGAAGTCCAGTTGCCTTGACTTATATTTTTACAGATATACCATGACCTGGATGAATGAAAACCTTCACAGACACTGTAAATAAACCTCTGTTGAGACCAAGGTTCTTTAAAAAATGCTCATTATTTAGCTCGGCAGTAGCTTTCACAATATTATTCAGCCTCCGATCACTCTACAGACTCTCCCCAACACTTTAAATTATTTAAAATTTTTTTTAACAGTTGTATTCTTTTATGGGATGAAGGAATATTTGTCTTTATTCTCTCCATTGCATCCCAAATAAGTCAATAGGGATGCAAAGCAGACACAGCAGGTCAGAAAGAGGTCAACTGCACCTGAAATTAAACCTAAATAATCTCAGGATCATCTTAAACTGATTTTAAAAGCCTGTCAACACAAACCCGTTCTTAATCACAGTGCAATAATAATAATAAAAACATAGTACAGCTGATATAGGCAGTTTGGGGGCCATATTCTTGTATAGAACCTATCCTGTTTTGTTCCTCTTTGATCTGTACTTCTTCTGCAAGTCTCTGATGAGGATCAATATTAAGGGGTGCACTGGAATATTGGTTTCTATAAACTGTTTTTGGCTAGTAAGGTCTGCACAAGGATAAGTGAATCTTCAGTTATTTTGAACACTATTCCATTTGCTTTTCCTATAAGATTTTATTGTTTGTTGAAGTATATTGGCTCTGTGTGCAAACCACCCAGGCTATTGTATGTTTATATATCTGCCTTATTGTAATGCTTAAAAAGCAATAACGTATATGAGGCAATAAATGAACTCATCAAAATGTAAACTGCATGAAAATAATACAACTGTGGGATAAAACCCTGAGTGCATATACAAGCAAATATGATTTTTTTCTTATTCATTGTATATTCAAAACCTGATAAACATTTTTATTACAGACTTTAGTGAAACTGACAGCCCCATTAGGTTTTTTTTTCTAAAATAATGTCTCCTTTATAGACCTTTAAGTTGGCCTTGTGCCTTCAGCATCTCCAGTGCCATATCTTTCTGTCTCCATGCATTTGCGACTAAATTGTGTTGTGCATTAAAATCTAAAGCCATAAGAGGGATGAAAGAAAGCAGGAACATTTTGTTATAAGCTTGAAAATCGCATCACTTGCTTGTGTTGTATTAATGCATATTTTAATGCATAATGATGTCATACTTACCAAAACAGCTCACACAGTGACTTGCACCTGGCATAGATTTGTATTAGCACAAATGATGTAACCTTTGGGTTGGCAGACACAAGCTGATGCAGTGGGAATGTGCAAGGTCTAAAAGTTTGTTTCTTTAATTTTTATGTAGTCTCTGCATACATTAAACACTTGAATTAAGTGATCCAGGTAAAAGAACCTGGAGGTGCCAAGGTACAGATGAGTTCAGTCTTCAGAATACCCTGAAGCACCCAAGATCAGCATGTGCAATATGCAATGGTTGCTTCTAACTTGCTGTAGCTTCCTGACCAAAAGGCAGGCACACATTGCTAAGGGTGTGCAAGAGATCTAACTTTCATGATTGTGGGATCCTCTGGCTCTGTGGACAGTAAAATTAAGTATATTTATGCTCTTAGGTTTTTCTGTTACTTTGAATAGCTCTGCAAGTAATAGGTGTATTTAAGGCATATAAAAGAGGCTTTTCAGTGGCATGATTAGTTTTAATTGTCATGTACAGTGTTTTTTTTTGCTGTAAATCCAGAGAAAAAACAGAAATCATTAATTATGCTTCAATGACTAGGCATAAAGAGAAGATCCATCATTTTACCCTTTGCTCTTACTAGCACTGTCAATACTAACAATGCTTCTTTAAATCCTGCATTGCTATCCCCCATCCCCCATTGAATAGAGCATGGGGCACATCCCTCTGTCTAAACTATCATAAACTCCATCACGCGTTTCATTGGAAACTTCCTGGGGATATAGATGACAGAATGATGTTGATTGAGTTGCAGACCATGCTCTGCTGCAATTGCAAATTTTCTCAGCCTAATCTCTGCTGAGTTTAGTATGAAAATTGAGCTGGCACTTGGTCTTCTTAATCTCTGAGATTCTTTGCAACACTTTTGAATTGTCACTGATAGCTGGCATTCCTATGGACATCCTTCTTAATTCACTGGTTGATCTTGTTGTAACAGGAAGTGGAGCTTATGATCTGGTACATTCTCCATAGCACTTTTTCAAATTTCTTTTTTCATAGTTTGATGGGTGCTCCACAGGAGAGGTAACTCTTCAGTGGATGATATGTTTCCAGTCAAACTCTAGCAATTACTTTTATATTTAGAGAATATTACCAACTTGGTCGGTAAATGCACACTATGAAAGCATTTAGTGTTCCTTTGTATCAGCAAGTATACAGTCACAGAGCAAATGGAATTAACCCTAATGAAAACCACCCAAATGTAGAAACTGTTTTGTTGTAGACTTAGGTACATTTCTATCAATATGTCACCTTTATTTTGTGGGAAATATTAATCGCATACTTTTTCTAAATTTATACATTTTTGCCATTATTTGCCAAAGGTAATAATTCCTGTTAAAACTGTTAAAATGTACTGCAAATGTACTAATAGCCATGCCAGAGAGTGTACAAATACAATAGTTACAGCTAGGGTAGTCTGCATGTGTTGTCCCCTATACGGCTAGCAACTGTTAGCTTTTTACTGTGTCTCTGCTCATACCAGTACCAAAATGGCACTCAGAAGCAACATCTTGCTAGTGAAGTGTCCACAGGGGCATGATCCCTAAAGGAATAATATGATTAATGTGCTAAGCCATTTTGCATTTTTTTTCAAAACTCCCTTACTGCCAGGGACCTTGTATTCAGGGAATACCATCTTGTCTAATATTTGAACGTGTTTATAAGTGTTTCATTGTGTTTTAGGCATTCGCAATACTGCTCAATTCTCTGTCACCCCATGCTTTCAATCAGTATGAGACCATGCAATCCCACTCTAAACGCACCCCATTCATTCCCTCCAAGCTGGCCCTCTGCATTCCATATAACCTCCCCACCACTACACACACTTTTAGTCAATCTCCTCTGATGTCACTGAAGTGCTTGGTGACACCTTTGGCATCTGACTGTCCCAATGGTTTAGGTCTACCAAGAAGCCTCCAAAGCTTAGTTGTCCTCCTGATTCCTAGATAGCATTAACAGTTCACTGATTAATTTTTCTTGCTGCCTAATGCTGTTCTGTGGCTCTCAAGTTCCTAATAGGGGACTATGTTAACAAAAGCCCTGTGGCTAAACTATCTATAGGTCTTAAGCTTCATAATATACTAGCTTTTAAATACTTATGTATACAGTGCATATAATGTGTTCTCATAAAGGCAAACCTGCAGGCAAAATGTTCTGTTAACATATCGTATTTAAAAGCCCACGTATTAGATAATAACTCATGTTAGGCAGGTTCTAATTGTATTTAAGAGCCGGCACCTTTTATAAATACATCCGTTAATGTTACAAAGCGATTTTTCACAAAGCCACTATTTCAACCCTACTCATAATTTTCACATAATATGCACACAATACAGATAATAAGCTCATAATTTTTCTCCTCTGAAAATGGGAGCTAACTGTACCTTCTATTGCAGATGCTGAAACTCTCTTGCCAGGCACAGCTACTAGTTTATGTTAGAAGAAAAGAACATTTCCTAAAGCACTGGTAAAAAAAAGCATTCTATCAAACAATAACAAATTGTTCTATTGAGCTGTTTAATGAACTATACCATGAGCAGAAGCAATGGTTTTATTACACACTATAAAGAAATAGGTCTTATGTGACTGAATGAGAACTGTTTTCACAATTCTATTTTTTAAAATATGTATGTTCAGGACATTAATCTTGAGCAAGGCATCATTATAATGCAATAAAATGAAGTGTCAGTCTCAGCTGTTAAAAATTTCGGATTGCTGTGGAAGCATGGATGTTCTTCAACGAGAATATTTAATAACAAAAAGTTAAATCTGTTTATACACTGTACAGAAGATGGAAAAATTGTCAACTTGCAAAGGCTGTATTATTTTATAAAGCCTTGGAAGGGGGGGAAAAATCCATCATAGCTTAGTCTCATTTAGTAAAGAATGGAAATATGAAGAACCAACACCTTTTATTTTAATTATATGTTTATTTTATATATGCAGCAGCAAAAGCATTGAACTATATTGCAATCAGTTGTACTTTGTGGTGCAAGTCATCATTCATTTGGAGATCCATTTGTTTGTGATCCTATGGGTCAACCTATTATTCTGTATGAACAGCACAGATCATTAAGCATTGCAAGGTACTTTTGCTTTTGGATTACGTACCAAATATAGAAACCTCTGCATATTATGGACATCTTCTGTGCCCATTAGAACAATGATGATAATAAAATATATCATTTTCATATTCTATTTTCTGTTACTTTTGGAGTATGATGAATTTGAATTGGTTGGTGAACATTTATAGAAAATCATGTAACATTAAAACTAGAATGAACCAATAATAAATATAGAAAATGAACTGCGCCAATAAGCAAACTAACAGCTACAAGGCACTGGAATGTACACCCACCGTGAGTGTGTATACGTGAAACGTTTAGTTATTCATTTAAAACTAGAATGCCTAATAAGTCTACACGCATATAATAAGGAGACATGATATGATACAAAAAGTACATTAACTTTTTTTTTAAGATATCCTGAATTCATACATTGGCAGAACTTGGCTGCATTAGTTATAGCTCACATCTCTTCAGTATTACTACAACATGTTTCTCACTAGCTATAATATTGCTGGAAGATGATGCATTGAGCAAGCCTTTTTTAAAAGATGCAATAAGCCATTAGTAGAAACCACATTTTACACTTTTAAAGGAAAAACTCCACCTAATGGATTTGAGTGTGAAGAAGTAAAAGGGGGGTATAAAAATATGACTCAACACTAGCTGTTTACTCTGCTAGAGAAATTGCAATTTGCAAGGTAATTTCCCTTTAGCTTGATGAATGCGGTGAATGTGGTGTCATCAGAGTGTCACCCCATTCACTAAGCAAAAACATTTTCTTACAACATGCAAATTTGTAATCCTTTAAGTCAGAATTCTGTGTTTGAAAGTCGGAATTCTGAGATTGAGATTTAGAGCTCTGAGTTTAAAGGCAGAATTCCAAGTTTGGAAGTCAGAATTCTAATTTCCTTGCAAAGTGAACAGCCTATTTGCCTTAAAGTGATATTAAAGCCAAATTTATTTTATTTCTCCTTTGCTGGAGGATGTTGTGTTTTTTCTTTAAAAGTACTTCTTTCCTCATTTTTTAGTGTGTCCCCCCCACCCCTTGCACGGGTGCCACCATTGTTCTAATGGAGGCACCCGTGCACGCTTGTGCCCGCAGCGGCTTTGTGCATCCATAGACACAAACAGCCCTGTGGAAGGCCACGACCCTTATCTCTTTGATTGATGGCAGAAGGAGCCTATGGCTCCTCTGCCATCAGTATCCTCCCCCACAACCCGGAAATTCGGGGTAGGGAGGATCGCTTCGGGACCGGCGGCAGGGACGAGCACAGCTGCCAGGTAAATGTGGGGGGGTCTGGGGTAGAAAAAAGGTGTTGGGATGTTTTTACCCTAATGCAGAGAATGCATTAAGGTAAAAAAACACCCAGGCCTTAATGCTACTTTAAGTAAATCAGTCATGTCTTGGCTATGTCATATCAATCAAATGGTCTTTTCTGTTCTTTACTTTTCTGGTTTATTTAGTAAAAGTGGGGTTGCAGATCATGAGGAACCTTGAAGATTTAGGCACCG
>NW_017306556.1:444657-475005 GCF_000935625.1 Nanorana parkeri
AAAAAAAAACTCCCAAAAAAACACTGGCTCTGGTTAACAGTTACCAATTGGGCCAAAGTAGTCTATTGAAAGTCCTAGCAAGCAGCTAAAGACCCTGCATAAGGAATGAACCCAGAAGAGCTGAATGTTGAATGTTGACCCAGTCCACGTTATACTTTTCGTGATTTAACTCACTCAGCTGTAAAACCTCAAATCATCTCTGAATTAATGGTGACACTGTCCTTCCTTCTGGAGGGTGGCTACTTTTTTCCCCCATGGTCGCTGTATGTGTTATAACGTAACTACCACTACAAAATCGCTCCCATGATGGACTATAACTTCAATACTGATTAGCTAACTAAACATGAGATTGTAGTCCATTACAGGAGTGAGCTTGGGGCAGTGGCTACTTTAACGTGAGGAACAAAAGTAGCCCCCCTTCAGAAGGAAGGACAGTGTCAGCAGAAAGTAAGAGATGATTTGAGGATCTACAGTCGACCAATACAGAAATAAGATACATTTTTGTTAATATTTAAGGTACTTGAATGCATTTTTAAGATTTAACTTCTGAGTATAGTGTTACTTTAAGGGCTCCTTGTTCACTTTTATTTGTCAGCAAACCTTTACAAGGTTACACAGGTTTCCCACATAGGGTTTTTCAGCATCACAGTAATACAACTGAACATATCCAGCCTCCTGGCTATATTTGCTCAGATCAACAGTTTGTTTCAGCACAGATACCCATACTGGTAAGGAATGCAGTGGGACCATCATAGAATTTGATAGTACACACATGCAGACCCCTTGCCTCATGGCTGTCCTGAGGAGGGAAAGGCCCCAACCAGACAGAGTGACTTACTTTTGTGAGGCAACACCCGCCTGTCAATCTATCATGATTAATCATCTACTGAAATGGAGGCGAAGGTTTCACCAAAAAAAGTGTTGGAAAATCTGCAACAGGGACACAGACAGCAAATAAAAGTTTGCAGCGATTCTAGCCCTCTCCTACCTTACTAAAAAAGTATGTCTGTCTTTGTTGCTGTTGGAGATTTGTCTCACTTCCTGACTGGTGTAGGTAAATCATTGTCACTAGAACAATAACAGAGGGAAAATCTCAGCAAAAGAGCCCCAGATAGCACTAAAATCCCAACAGAGTTGCTAATCCTTCCCAACTCTGCCCAAAACTAAAAACACAAAATAATTGTTTTTGCTGGGTATACACTTTAATCAGGTGATTAATAAAAATGATTTCTAATGCAGGAAAGAATTCCACACCCACTGCAGACTCCCCTAACAGAGAGAGAAAAAGTCACATATACAGACATCAGGAAATATACTGCCGGTGACACAATAAAAAGCTGGTACCATGTTTCTGCTATAGGTTACAGAGCTCAGATAAGGTAAATAAAAGTGTATCTCTAAGCAGCACCTTTTTTTCATTTTGGATAGAGTGGGGGAAGGGTTGGACCATCTGTCAAGTTTTTATTGTTGTCTGTGTCACCACTGGGGAGATCCACCCCTCTACTGGTGGCCATTATCACCGAGACAGAAAGTGAGGGGAAATCCAGAATTTTAAGGTTGCCCTCAGAATAGGTAGGGGGCAAGCTTACAATGGGAACATTTGTTCCAGAGGCAACTCTCTAAGAGGGGAATTGCCCTAATTTTGGGAGATTTCTTCTAACTTCCTATTGTGTCTCTAGGACAGGAGGTAAAGGGAAATGTGCCCAATGGTACAGCAAAAATATCTTGGCAAGGGTTTAAACCCTTCCTTACTCTATCCTAAACTAAAAAAAAAGACAGTTTTGGCTATACATACACATTAAATTAACTTTCTTACTTAGACACAGTTGCAGGGTTTAATGAGGAGCATAACTAGCTTACTGATTATATGGAATTGATCTTTAAGTGCTATTTGCTTGCTACAGAATTACCATGTTTCAGTCATAACCTACGGTATGAAATTGGACAAATAAGATTATTATTTTAAGTTTTTATATTAAAGAACGCCATAACTGTATTTTGAGAGATTTATAAAGTTCACATTTGAAAGAAGATTAGCAAATGTTCTTTCAAGTAAAATTGTTCAGGAGATGAACTACAACTGTATGTTGTCAATTTACCCAAAAACCCCTCAATGGACCCTACCGACCTCAATAATCTCAGACCAATCTCCTTACTCCCATTCACCTCCAAACTCCTAGAACGCCTCATCTACAGCCGCCTAAGTCGCCACCTCGCTGATCACAACCTTCTTGATTCCTTACAATCTGGCTTTCGCCCCCAACACTCCACTGAAACCGCCCTCCTAAAACTCACTAATGACCTACTCACTGCTAAAAACAAAGGCCCCTATTCCCTACTTTTGCTATTAGACCTTTCTGCTGCTTTTGACACTGTTGACCACCTGCTCCTCCTCAAAAAACTCCAGTCACTTGGACTACAAGACTCTGCTCTCTCGTGGTTCTCCTCCTACCTATCTAAGCGCTCCTTTAGTGTCACCTACAATTCTAAATCCTCCCCTCCTCTTCCTCTTTCTGTAGGGGCCCCCCAAGGCTCTGTCCTTGGACCGCTTCTTTTCTCTATCTACACCTCCTTCCTTGGTCAGTTAATAACCACACATGGCTTCCAATACCATCTCTATGCCGATGACACTCAAATCTATCTTTCTACTCCACAACTCACCCCCTCAGTGTCCTCTCATATCCGACATATCCGTCTGGATGTCGCAACACTTCCTAAAACTCAATCTCTCAAAAACTGAGCTCTTGATATTTCCTCCTGCCCGTGCACCTTCTCCCGTCTTTCCCCTTGAGATCGTTAACACAACTATTCAGCCCTCCCCTCATGCCAAGGTCCTAGGTGTCATCCTTGACTCGGACCTAACCTTTCTTCCCCACATCCAATCACTATCTAAATCCTCCCGCCTTCACCTTCGTAACATCTCCAAAATACGCCCCTTCCTCACCAAAGAAACCGCAAAACTACTCATCCACTCCCTTGTTATCTCTCATCTTGACTATTGCAACTACCTCCTCATTGGCCTTCCACTACACAGGCTATCCCCCCTTCAGTCTATCATGAATGGAGCTGCTAGACTCATCCACCTAACCAACCGCTCAGTGTCTGCAACCCCCCTCTGCCAATCCCTGCACTGGCTTCCAATAGCCCAAAGGATAAAATTCAAAATATTAACAATCAGTTACAAAGCCATCCACAACTCTGCACCCGGCTATATCTCAAACCTGGTCTCAAAGTATCACCCTAACCGTCGGCTCCGCTCATCCCAAGACCTCCTGCTTTCCAGCTCCCTTGTCAACTCCTCCCATGCTCGCCTCCAGGACTTCTCTAGAGTCTCTCCCATCCTCTGGAATTCTTTACCCCAACCTGTCCGTCTGTCGCCCACCTTGACTGCCTTTAGGCGATCCCTAAAGACTCATCTCTTCAGGGAAACCTATCCCACCTCAACCTAACCGCTCGACTATCACATTCTCAAACAATTCATCCCAATGCAGCTCCCTCCTCATGTATCATTTCCCCTTCCCTTTTAGATTGTAAGCCCTTAGGGGCAGGGCCCTCCTCACCATCTTGTCTTGAATTGTATTGTGATTGTAATGTCTGCCCTACATTGTAAAACGCTGCGCAAGCTGTTGGCGCTATATAAATCCTGTATAATAATAATAATAATTACCATAACAAACACATTATTTTCATGTTTGGTTTCAAGTGTAAAACACTGGAGGAAAAGAAATTCATGTCATTCATAGAAACCAATCAGATTACAACTTTTGTTTTGTCAGGTCAAATTAGTTGCTTTGGTTAGGTCCTCCTTGTTTTCCTTCTTCCAGTCTTCATATACACAATATTCATTCCTAAGTATTTCTATAACAGCTTTAAAGTTCTTTGCAGAATCACTGACCTCCACCAGCCTTGGCCATTGCAAATAATACAGATTCAACTTCTAAAGAATGCAGCCCATTGAATGTAAAATAAATGGTTTGTGAAGTCCTTGTCTTTAACTGGTGATCACTTTTAGCAATTAATAGCATGTATTAGGTAAAAGAAACCCAAGTAGCAGGTGGAAAAAATGACTATTGTCTTTGAGAGGTTTCAACAGGTTCAGAAATGTGTTTCCTTGAATCTACAGCAATCTATTTCTCTTTGCCATTCCACTCCATGCACAGCTAATGTTTATACTCTAATCCACTGAATAATCTCCTGTCAGTTTGTGTGACAAGGTATTAGCTCTATGTCATCCAATTCTACTCTTCCACTACAAGCAACAACAAATTGTTTCTAATTTACACTTCAGGGGACACAATTTATTAGAAAAGGTACAGCTTTTGAACAGATGTTAAAATATACATCAATTTGTGGGACAAATGAAAAACATGGTGAATGTGGTCACAGCATCCCTGTAAATCCATTTCTGCTGCCAGGAGTGAAAGCTGATTTGTGCATTTGCGTTCATGTACATCATCAGCTTGAGAGAATCAGATAAAGACTAAAATGCACTGACAATCGTGTACAAGATTATAGGTCAAGAAAGGTGCCTGACTACTTAGCAACATGTTTGGGAACAAGTGGTATAAAAGTATTCAAGCGGTTAACTCTTTCCATGTAATCTGCATTGCGCTGTCCCTATAATCATAATGACTCTTGCTGATGCTTATTACTGTGACAGAGGATTAGTTCACCTGAAACCAAGCTCTGCTTACATGAAAGGATTATCAGTAACATATATTCATACTAAAATGATATCATTTTATCAGAACATTGATTAGGAAGTCAATCATTTCAAGCAAACAACAAAATTTCGCTCAGTCCTAATATTGGATACTAAACTTACCTTAGCAAGAAGTAGCTGAAAACACAGAAAACAATCTGACCAAGCTAAAATACTACAACACTCATCAATACTGTATAATGCACCCTCCTTCAGTATTGTGCGATTTTGAGTCAAACATTTGTCTAAGAAAAATTGTTCATATTTATATTAAAATGATCTTTACAGAGCAACAGTTCCTGCAAAAACTGTAAAATCTGTAATTGGTTGTCATTTTGCCATAGGATAAAAAACATTCTTGTGCGTTTCTTTCTATCTTAAGTTCTACACTCATGAAGACATCCTATACATAGAAGCAATGCTTGTTTATTATCTGATACCTTAAATGTATTTTTGATTGTACAATTTGTTTTACATTCAGTGGATTGTTGTTTGAGTGTAGCATCGGCCAATTGGTCAAGGACTAGCCTATGTCTATTTATGGGTATGGGAGCATTTCAAATGTTGGTGTATATTTATATATATATAATATATACATATATATATATATATATAATGCAGATTATAGTTGAATATATTTACTTCTTATTCAGTGATTGGTACTTTTTGGGTGTGACAATAGGTAGCAATATCAACCCTCCCCTCATTCAGTAAGCTAATGCCTACATGAATATGGTCAAAATGTTACAACCTTATACCAGTGGCTGGTTTAAGGAACATTGCTGTATATGGTTTAGATATATTGATGATATACACAGATAGCAAGCAATTGAGCTGCAAGTTTGAAAATGACTTGCTAAACTATTGCAGACTTGCCAAGCTTCACAATTTTGTTGCACAATTACAGCAAGTCTGCATTGCAAGTCTCCAGACCAGCGAGCTTGCAGAGCTCTTGCTAAGACCTGCAGGACTCTTGCTGTAGACTTGCCAAGCAAATTTGATACAAATTCAAAAAGTATCAACTAGAACTTGTAAGTGTTCTGCAAGTCTACAACTTGCCAGGAATGTGTGCATCAAGTTAACAAAAATTACAATTTCCCCCTGCCACAAGTTTGTAGCAATTTATCCTTGCTGTCTGGGTAGTTGCTGTGTGAGGAGGAGACATTGATACCCTGTGCCAGTTTGATAAGTAGATGAATAATTGGATTTGGAGTATTCAATAAAAAAATGGATACATTTATCACGTCACATAATGGTATCTTTATGAGTGATAATCATACCAAACCAACAGACCACAATCAGATTTTACATTAGTCACATTTTTAACCTGCTTATGTTTTTGAATGAATCCCTCAGAGTCAGCATTAGAGACTTAATAGAATTGTTAGCGATGACATTTACAGAGAGAAATGTCTTACTGAAAAGGTTAATAAACTGCACACTGCTGTATGTGAATTAAATTTAGAAAGGCAAATGTTGATGTGGTTCAAGGGTGTGGTGGTCACTAGAAAAGGCTGCCCCCTATTCTATTTGGAGTTTTCCATAATTAAGAAGCTCTGGCATTTGCTTAAGGAGAATTATCTGTACATACCTGAATTTCATGTCCCTCCTCAGTAATATTGCTGAGGTAGAACTATATGAGACATAGTGGTTTGAGCAGATTATTCCAAGGAATATATAGAAAAAAACCTTATATTTTAGGACCTAGTAAAATGAGTTGCTACCCTTGTTTATCTAATATTCATTTCTCTAATCTTATGAAAGATAATTATTTTCCCAATCCCCTTACAGGAAAAAGGATACCTATAAAAGGCTTCTCCACATGTCAGTGTGATTTTGTAATGTACATAGTTAAATGTCCATGTGGACAATACTATGTGGGTGAAACCACCTAAAGAACAGATAGACAATAATATTCCATTAAGAATCCAGAAACACAATTGCCAGTGGCCAGACATTTTATTGAACATAGGTATAAAATATCCCAACTTAGAGCTGCACTCTAGGAAAACTATGTTTACTATGTAAAAATAAATTACCTCTAATAATAGGAGTCCAAAGTGTGGATGGCTGCTGAGTTAGGTAAAACTCTTAGGGGGTTATTCACAAAGCTGCCGTAGGCAGGCGAGGGAATAACCGACCCGAAGTGAAATGAGCCGAACGCTGTTCGGCTATTTACTTCAGGCTTGTACAGCTGATTTCAGCCGTATATATGCACGAGCATAGCCGTAGCCAGCTCCTTTTGTGCCCGAGGCAAGATAAAAACTCCCCCCCCCAACAGGTGTGTGATGTCACCCAGCGCCCTGCCTCCAGGTTTTTTTTTTATTTTTTACTATTTTTTTATTATTTCTGATTTTTTATTTTATATTTATTTTTTTACTCTTGGGGTGAGGGGTTGGTTGAGGAGCCTCTGTACAGAGTCCTTCTCCCCATTCAGAAACTCATGAATGAACAGGAAGTGATGTAAATCACATCCTGTCCATTCATAACTGGGGACACATAGTACTATTAGTCCCTAGTTAATTACAAACACAGTCGATCACTCTACAAACATCGTCTGATCACTCTAGTGTTTGTAAATACATCACTTCCTGTTCATTCATGAATTTTTGAATGGGGAGTAGCACTCACTACAGAGGCTTCTCCCCATTCAGAAACTGCTTAATTTAGTGCTGGGGCTGCAGAAAATGAAATTGAGGACTCTGTGTCCTCAATTTATTTTTCTATTTAAAAAAAAACAAACAAAAAACTAATAGAACAAAAAAAACACAACCCCCCTCCCCCCACACACATTACATACACGTGCACCATATTGTGGTGTACGCCAAGCAGTGCATGAGTTTTTTATTTTTTTAAAAACATTATTTTAACTGTGGCAATGCATGGCAAAGCTTTGTGACGCATTGCCGTGCGTTGTGATACCTTTTTTGGCAATTAAATATACACCTGTATCATTTTATCACAACACAAACACCAACACAGCGCAAAAACGATTTTTAACATAAATCGCTTATTTGCAGTTTGCTTTCCTTCATTTTTTTTACCTATTACAAAAAGGCGCAATTTCAAATTTCAAAATATTTGTTATTTATTAACTCAATACAGTTTTATCTTTTAAATTTAGTCAGAAAATATTTTTTTTGTGCACTGATACTGATTTTAGTGTGCTTTATCAATTGTGTATTTTTATCGGTTTAACATTAATTTGAGAAACATTTGCACAATTTTTGCAGGGCCTACAAAATTAGTAGCACCATCTTTTTATTCTAACGGGCCTGTGCTTTCAGAAAATATATGGTTTGGGGGGGTCTTTTACAAACGCTAGCAACGCAGCAGTTGAAAATCAAATAAATGGGAAAAATTTCAAAAATGGTGTGGCCAGCCGAGGTGCAAAATGTTCAAAAGGGCTTGGCAGCTAAAGGGTTAATATAGCCATGTACCAGCTTAAAAGTAAGCTATGTCCCCAGTTATTTATGAATGGGGACATGGTAACCGGTTTTCAATTTATGAATCTACAGTAGCCCTCACTACAGAGACTTTCTGTGCATTCATAACTGGTTGATAATAAATATTTACTATCACCAGTATATGAATGAATGGGAAGCCTCTGTACTAAGGGGCCTATTCACTAAGCTGCCGTAGGCAGCCGAGTGAAACCGGTGGTTCTGCTGCCGTCAAAAAAAAGAAGAAAAAAAAAACTCTCCCGGGCCCCTCCGGGAGTCTCCCGCTCCTGGCCACCAAGGAGAGAAACACTGCTTTTTCTTTTTTTTTTTCTTTATTCTGACACGGAGCCGTGTCAGAATAGAAAAAAATAAATAAATTTTTGGCAATAGGAATGCATTGTTAGATTCCTATCGGCTATTTCAATTTGCAATAGCCAATAGCAAACTAGCATTGCACCCGCCCTCTGCTGCAGTTCTCCATCAGGTCCCCACTACTGACTTGACAGCAGCGAGTATGCCATAGGAATGCATTGCTAGATTCCTATTGGCTATTTCAATTTGCAATAGCCAATAGCAAACTAGCAAACTAGCTATTGTACCCGCCCTCTGCTGCTGTCAATCAGTAGTGGGGACCTGATGGAGAACTGCAGCAGAGGGTGGGTGCAATGCTAGTTTGCTATTGGCTATTGCAAATTGAAATAGCCAATAGGAATCTAGCAATGCATTCCTATGACCAAAACGGCTCCGTGTCAGAATTAAAAAAAAAGTAAAAGCAGTGTTTATCTCCTTGGCGGCCAAGAGCGGGAGACTCCCGGAGCGCCCGGGAGAGTTAGGCTGTCTGGAGATCAGTGTCCCTGGTTAGCTGGTAACTAGGGACGCTGATCTCCCTGCAAGTGGCTGGAACCAGCCGTAAGATCACGGCTGGCTCCGCCCAGCTGTCAGAAGCGGGCTGTCGGCCGGCCGCTCGGCTAGCTTCGGCTTTCTGCGCGGCTCAGCTGAGCCGCTCGGCCGAGTTCGGGAGCTGTACGGGCTATAGTGCATAGCCCGTACAGCAGCCCTTCGGTTCTACTGAACCGAAGGGGTCCTGGGGCCGAAGCTAGCCGAAGGATCAACCGAAGCTACGGCTAGATCCTGAGGCTGCTTCACGAATAGACCCCTAAGTGTTTTCCATTCATTCAGTGTTGAGGCTGCAGAAAAAGAGATTGTGGACTCTGTGTCTCAGCAGTGATAAAAGTTAATTACTGTTTTGCTGCCAATAATAAAAGCATGGTATATCTCTTTCAACTACAGTAATAGGCAACATTTTATAACAGCAGTGTTTTATTATTGTAGTTTTTGCTTTTTAACTGTCTAATGGAAGAAAAATAAAAAATTAACTTCTCATTCATTTTTGTTTGTTGAACAGAGGTTCAGATAGTTAAATATATCTACTAGTTGGTTGTACAAATAAATTGTAGTATGGTTAATTGAATTTGTATGTGATGCCCTCAATATTATCATAATAATTTATCCATGTACACATAAATGCTCTCATCCCAGTATAAGGATCATGTCATCTTTACTTAATCCTTGCTAATTAGCATGAAATAAAACAGAAATTACTGAGATTTGTTAAAAGACAAAAGGCTTAGGGATACAGATCTCAACTGGTATGATTGAATATGTTGTCAAGCCTTATAAGCAGAAAACCTTATTATTAAAAGCAGTCATTTGAAATTATAAGAGTGATTGTGGTATTAGGGCCATATCAGTCTTTTATGTAGGGAGCTCTTATATGTATGTTCTATCATGAACAGCAAATAATCTATGCAATTTTTCAAGGCCAGTCTTTTTCTGACTATCAGTTGCAGTGTTCCCCGTAAGTAATGCTGCAGATCTTACAACACCAGCTGAGAGCAACTTCCTCTAAGAAAAGGATGTTGGAAGGCGAATATTCAGTGTTGGAGGGATCTTGACTGTGTTTAAAAGGATACTTGTTTTCATTGGCTTTTAGGTGTAAGATTTGGGCCTAGTACTGCCAAATGAGATTGTGTTACTAGATCAATATAATTGATTAATTGTACTAAACCCAAGAATAGAATTCATAGAGCAAGTCTTGCTTACCAAGCAATGAAATTAGCAGCATCTGCTATGACCAATCAGCTCTGTCTGTGTCTACATTCAAATGATTTCCCTTTACTCTTTGTGACCACATTTTAAATGAGAAGAAATCTTCCCAAGATTGTCACAGACAATTATAAAAAAGTGAATAGAAAATCACCCTGTGTCCAAAAGAAATAATATAGCTTTGGCTTGTATTCCACTTTAAGTGGTGCAGGAAATGACTGAACCAGATGTTATTCCATTCTACCGATTAAAAATGGAACATTACCTTTTCTTTTTTCAAAGTAGGGCATACTAAACAAAAAGCAGAAATATCTATTTCATATTATTTTCTAAATGTTGTGTTTTGCCTGGAGTTCTCTTTTAATTAACACGTGCAAATTATGTGCATATTGCATGCATTAAAAACATATGTATTGAACTAGAAAAAGTTGTTTTTTTTTCTAGTTCAAGAAACACATAGTTATATGTTTGATAATACTCTACTGGTAAAATATTATCTTTCATTGGTTGCTATGCATTAGAGCAAGCAGATGGTTTTGCACAGTTTTAATAAAAAAAAGCAGATTAACAAGAAAATGTTCAATAGAAATGAATTTGTGTTTTCATGAAAACTCTTGGGTATTGGGCTGCTCTTTCTTTGTCGTTATGAATTTTTCAATGCCATGTATCATGTCTATTGCATACTTGACAAGAGATACATTAAAGGGAAACTGTTTAAGTTATTATTTTATAGTAAGGCTTACCCAAAGGTAATGACAGCATTTTCCTTTCTTGCTCTGCCCATATTTTCATGGATAGATTTCATATATAGAATTTCCTTTATGTATGCCAGAAAGTGCAATCAGCATTCTCATTGAACAACTCATGTCAGAGGATCAAACAATAAAATCAAAGCTTAGAGAAGAGTGTTCTCTTTTCAGGTAGTATGACAGAGCTTTGTCTATAGACTTGCACTAAAACACGCAGGTAATGTTCCAAACCACTGTCAATCTATAGATGGTAACACATCAAATGTTTTAAAAGTATAATCAATTGCATAATAAACTATACAGACACACAGTTCAAAAGAACATATGGTCACATCTCCGGTATGATCACTGAGCAAAGATTTTATAATTAGATCAATACAAGTCCATGTGGCAATCCTGCCTAGCCACCACCGTCTAAAGCATTTCCCCCACCAGGCAAACACATTCACACACAAATATATATATATTTATGCAAGAATGTAGGTTCACTTTAAATTCATGAAAAAGTATCATACCTTATGAGCAGTGGGGTTAGGAATGGTAGTACAGCGTAGTAGCAGAATCCAGTGCTAGAAACTATTGATATTTTAAGGAATCGTTTAAAGGTTAGATAGACTTCAGGCCAAGTTTGGTTTAACATATTAAAGTGTGTACCTCAGTAAGGAAAGTTTACATTACTCTGTCCAAAGTGCCTAGGGGTAGTGCAGTTATTTTCTTTGTTGACATTTCCACATCCCTCTACATTCCCGTGCATGTGCCAGGTGCTCCTAGGTCAGACTATAGGGCATTTACAAGATTTTAAAAGGAGACTTGTGCACCAGAGGTAAACCACTGCATTAGCTCTGTGCAGGCTGGGTTGGAGAGAGTTTATTTTATTTCCTACTCTTTGCTGAGGACAGTGCAGTGGGGAGAATTATCTTTTTCAACTGAAAGGCATCCTCGCTTATCTTTTACAGGTCACTTTTGTTTTTTTTTAATACGTAGGTGTGTATTTTATAAACAATTTGCAGAGCCATTCATCCATGCATGTACATTCTGTATAAATGGAGACAAAAACGAACACTATTAGCATATTTTCTTTCTAGGTCACATGTAATACCAGAAAAATCCTGCATTATGGCCACTAGATAGAATCAAGAATCAAAGTAAATAAAAACTTATTTCCTATGCTCCTTAGCTCCATCTCGATCCCATAATACAGTATTTTCCTGATATTGCCTTCAACCTAAAAAAAAATATGTTGAAAGCATACATTTTTGCCTCCATTCACGCAAAATGAATTTTCATTTAAATTGACATGCAATTTTGCAGGACAAATGGTTCTGTTAATTGTTCATAAATACACCCCTTGCTGTTTCTCTTTTTTCATAACATACAGCACAAAAACCCTAGCATTTGCAGTTTATTAGGATGGAAGAGGAAATGAAACCCGCACTTCTGTAGGAATAAAGTGTTCATATTGTCATGTTTCATAAGGATAATCTTCTAACTACATGTGTTTTCTTATGTGAAACCTACATGTGTAGATGATAACTGGTAGCATGGAAGAAGAAACACGCTGGCATTTCTATAAAGCCATATATTGTATTGTATCATGAGACTGTTTTATTTTATGTGAATAAATTCAGATTGTCTATAGCTTTTACTATGACACCCTTACTGTGACACAAATGGGCAGACCCCTATTATTATTACTCAGTAAAGCATAAAGCCAGCGACATAGCTAGTGTGTAAGAGCAAAGCATGTACAGGGACATCTCTTAACACCCCCTTCAAAGATCTCCCAATTATGGTACCCCTTTATTGTTCTCCCATACTGCACTTTACTGTCTGTGGCCCCATTGGGAAGCTTTGCATCACAATTTTGTCATTTGCACAGGAACTGAGTAGAAATCTGGTAGGGATCCAACAACAATAAACAAACTTCTTTCTAAAAGAGTATGGAAATGCTATATCCTCTGTCAGCCTTGTATTGCTAATTGTGTTTCCCTTTGAGATTTTCCCTTACTTTTTGTCATGTTGAGAATGCTGTCACTTAAACAGGACGTGCGGGTTCATCTCCCCAGCAGTGACACAGAAGTAATAAAAATCAAACAGGAATTTTAACCCCTCCCTACTGTATATTAAATGGGAAAAAAAGTTTTGGCTTAAAGTTGATCTATGAGGTGAGTGAAAATCACTCATCCTCATAGTTTGAGCCGACGTGTGACAATGAAACGGTCACACGTCGTCTCAATAGATCGGGAAGTGAGCAAACACATACCATCGCTCGCTCACTTCTCGATCATCTCCCTGCTGGGAGCCATGGCTATAAGTCACGGCTCCCTTCAGGGATTCCCCCCTCCGATCCTCCAGCGCTGACTGGAGGTATGGATGGGGGAGGGGGCAGGTACTTACGTGGGTCACTCACGCAGATGGGTGGATCTCTACAGCAATACCGGGATCCGTCCTGGCTGCGGCGGTCTCAGTACACCGCGAGCTGTAGCTCGCGATATACTGAGCTTTGGGTCACGAGAGGATGCTAGTTTATGTCCTCCCGTGACCCTTAAGAGAACTATGGGGAAAAACACTTACCCCATAGTTCTCTTTTAAGTGACACGTTAAACATTCTTCAGAGTGTGCCAAGCAGAGAGATGCTAGTAAAAGGTACTCTTTGTCTGAGTTGCTAATGCTTGATAAAATAACACTGGCACATGCATTTTCTTAGCTTGAACATGTGATCTGTGATGTCATTTTAAAAAGGTTGTGCAACTAAAACCTCTGTTTTTAACCTTAATAGACAGTGTAATTTGTTTTTCTGCAGGCTGGCCGGTAAATATGTTGGGAATTTTTCTTCCCTTTCTACTGTGTAAAGCCCTTCCATGTGCACCTTACTTTAAAAGCTAGTTATAAATTGATTTGTGAGGTTGCCATTTGTTCACATATTAGACAATGGGACACATGAGACAGTGTTCTTTAAATGATTCATCCTAAAATACTTGTGGTCAGATCTAAAACGCTCATATATTTATTTCATAATCAAGCTAAACATCCATATCAAGAGGGTGACAACATTATAATGACCGTATAATCTAATAGATTTGTCATCATTAGAAAAAAAATTATTATCCAAACTAATTACTATCCACTGAATACTGATTTTGTAATGGGACTGTGTCTTTCAAACATTGATTACATACAGCTGGCCATGGACAGGCAGATAAATCTCCAAGAGCAGCAATAAAGAACAAGTATGCCAGGCACATGATGACATAAACACCATTGTTCCCAAGACAGGCACCACTCAGGATACTTCACTATTGACATGTTGTTTGCTTCTTTCTTCACTGCATGGGTACTGCAGTGCATACTACATAGGCATGTCAGTACCCACAACAAGGAAATGTATTATTTGGATTAATGTGTGTGAAAATAACTGCTTACGGTGTATAGAAGTGCTCATACTACTCACAAGCATGGCTTCATAGTTGCAAGAGATACTTGATTGCATTTGGCTGGTATATGGTCACTAAAAGCCCTAATCTACTTCACTACCTGGTCTGTAATTGGAAACATTCATGGGAGCCTCAGGTTCTTTGCCAACTGCCAATTGCCACAGTTGCAAAGGAACAGACTATGTATCAAAACCATGGTGGTCTCCACCGCAAGGCCTTTAAGCTTTCTCTCCATGTTTTAACCTCTGCTAAGAGGGGAATTGCAAAGAATTGGCAGACTAAGGGGTCTATTCACAAAGCAGCCGAAGGATCTGGCCGTAGCTTCGGCCGATCCTTCGGCTGGCTTCGGCCCCAGGACCCCTTCGGTTCAGGAGAACCGAGGGGGTGCTGTACGGGCTATTCACAATAGCCCGTACAGCTCCCGATCACGGCCGAGCAGCTCAGTCGAGCGCTGAGCCGTGCTGAAAGCCGAAGCTGGCCGAGCGGCCGGCCATTGGCCGGCCGACAGCCTGCTTCTGACAGCTGGGCGGAGCCAGCCGTGATCTTACGGCTGGCTCCGGCCACTTTCAGAGAGATCAGCGTCCCTGGTTGCTAACCAGGGACACTGATCTCCAAACATCTAACTCTCCCTGGCGCCCCGGGAGTCTCCTGCTCCCGGCCGCCAAGGAGAAAAACCCCGCTGTGTCTTTTTTCTTTATTCTGACACGAGCGATGTCAGAAAAGAGAAAAAAAAAAAAAAAAAAAATTCCCATTCAAAAGCATTGGGACATTACTATTGGCTATTTCAATTTCAATAGCCAATAGTAAACTAGCATTGTACCCGCCCTCTTTTGCAGTTCCCCATCAGGTCCATCAGCAGAGGGCGGGTACAATGCTAGTTTACTATTGGCTATTGCAAATTGAAATAGCCAATAGTAAACTCCCAATGCTTTTGAATGGGTTTTTTTTTTTCTCTATTCTGACATCGCTCCGTGACAGAATAAAGAAAAAAAAAGACACAGCGGGGTTTCTCTTGTTGGCGGCCAGGAGCGGCCGGGAGATTATAAAAATTATTTTATTTTTATTTTTTTTACAGCAGCAGAGCCGCCGGACAATAGGAAACTATTGGGCGGAGCTAGCTGTCACTGCTAGCTCCGCACAATCGTTTTCTATTAACTTTTTTCACTCTTTTTCTGTTCTGCTCGGTGCCTCTGAGGGACCGAGCAGAACAGCCGAGCCAAATGCCGCTCGGCGGCATTCGGCTATTCTCTCACTGCTGTTCGGGATCTTTCAGAATAGCCCGAACAGCAGTGAGTAGCCTGCCGGAGGTTCGGCTCAGACGATCCAGATGTTGGATCGGCTGAGTCGAACTCCTTCTGCACTTCGGGTCAGCCGAACATGCTGAGCATGTTCGGCTGATCCGAAGCCACACAAAGCAAGCCGATGTACGGCTGAAATCAGCCGTACCAGCCTGAAGTGAATAGCCGAACAGTGTTCGGCTCACTTCACTTCTGATCGGTCATTCACTCGGCTGCCCTCGGCAGCTTTGTGAATAGACCCCTAAGTCTCTTAGCGCCCCCAGTGTAATAAGCCATGTCCACTGGATAATGTCTCATGAAAAATGGACGGCGCAACTTGACAATACTATGCTTAAATTTGAAGCAATCTGGTCCCCATAGATCAGCAAATACTTTACCTCCACTGCTCAACACCGTCTTCTCGCCATCTAATGTGATCCTTATCTGCTCGCGGATAGAAGGGTCCCCTCACCCCCGCGCGCAGTCCAATTTCTCCCTCCTTTACTTTCCTTCCTCTGGTTCCTTCCTGCTCCCTCCCCCCCCCCACTTTCTCCTTTTATGTTGTCTGTTTTGTATGGTATCACCTCTGGATAAGCTGAATCAACCCACTACTATATTACCCGTATGACACACTTCTACTAGCCACTGACTTGGCCCCTCATTATACTGTCCCCTGGGATGCCCCCAGTCTATCTTTAACCACCACTCCAACTCAATAGTTGTGGGCCTACATAGAAAGGGTCCCATTCTTCCCATACCAGTGGCCCCAATATCTGTATCCTGTCTACACCTCTACACATGTGTTGTCTTACACCACCAATGTGACCACATCGTCATACACAATTTTCTCTCCACACTTCTCAAACTGGAGTTCTCATGATGCCTTTATATGCTCCAAGTGATCCATGTTTGCTTTGTTTTGCTTGATTGTATTTTTTCTATTGGTAATTCATACCTCTATATGTATATCTATGTTTTTGTTCTCAATAAATAATGTATATGAGAATCAAAACCATGGGCTTATAGTTAACGTCATTGCATGATACTATTGCAATAATTGCACTGCATTATCTTTATTTCAGTATACATCTTATCTTAACATATGTATTCCATTGCTTTTTAAATGCCCGAGGGTGGAACAAGTAGCAAAGAATCCCAGTGTTTCTGTGTCTATTCATGTGAGATAGAGAGAAGAAGCATGCTCACTAGTTTTACTGATCAATATGAAGTGAAAAAAGGTCAAGGATTTAATCAATAATACATAATCTTCCTGGATGGCTGATTAAGTGAGAAAACCAGCTAGGAGTAATGGTTTATTTTCCACTGTATAAAATGAGCTCCTGATTATGATAAAATCTTGCCTCTTATTTAAGTAAAATGTGTTTTTCTAATATCTTACATGATATCAAGGAAAAGCAATGACATGGAGCAGTCGATTCTGGGATCCTGGAGCGTGCAAAAAAGAGGTTAAAGTGGAAGTTTAGTTAATATTTAAAAAACATTTCCATATGGTTTTTATATTAATGTTGTTTCATTTTCTGTTGCTTAATAAAAACATTTCTCTAAAAACATACCTTTATGAACGTAATGGCACTTTTCTGCCAGTGGAGGAAGTGGACAGAGATTTGCAAGATTATTGACATGAAGACAGCACATGTGCACTAGAGGGAACTGCTGGACACAAAAATGGCACATGTGCAGTAGAGGGTACCTGCACTTACGTTGCCTGCTCTAGCCACAAAACCATGCATGCACACTAGTGAGAGGCACCAGACACAATGAATACGCAAGAGTATGGGAGGAAGCCTGCAAAAGAATAACCGCACATATGCAATGTCAATGCAGCTTGCTGGTACTGACAACAGGGGTTCGAAGTTTCAGTAGCGGTTGAATTATGTTGTTAGTCAGTAGCACCAGAAATAAGGAAGGGGCATTGCAGGATCACCAGGTAATATCTTATCAATTTACTTAGGCATTCAAAAGTTGTTATATTAGGAAGATGCATATATCTGGAAGATGCATATATCATACGATGCATATATCTTGCAAAACAATGGTTCTAATTGCCTGGAGAAACACTTTAAGTTTACATCAGAAAGGTTTAGAGTTTAGGTTTAGGTGTTAGTTTTGGAGTTACAGGGAGGACCAGTGTGAGGGTTACAGGAGAGCTTAAAGATGAACTCTAGGAAAAGTTTTTCTTAACCTTTGTAGTGGGGCTACACTGTGTATAGATGTTGATGATTTACAGGACCTTAGACTACTGCAGAGGAGGGGGAGAAAGGCTAAAAGGATCGATCTAAGTCAGCTCAGAGATTTGGGTGAGTATAACTTTTTTTTTTTTTACCTAGACAAAAACGAGCAGTTAACTCTTGCAGTGTGGGGGGTAGCCCTAATGTAAGGGTTAATAAAACATTTTCCTGGAGTTCTTTAATATCATAGGAGCATAAGTAGGTTATTACTCTCAGCAACAAAACCTCTTTGAAAACTACCAGTAGTAAACTATTGATGCTGACACACTGACAAAGTTTTTTGAGATAGGAATAGCACATCTCTGCTATAGTGAACAACAGAGCCTTGTTTCTGATCTACAATCAGGACAGAGCATATTGTATAAATCTATAGCATTTACCTACATATTCAAAGAAAAATGTATTCTCAGTCATTTCAAGGGCAATGGAAAGTAGAGTTATTACACTAATAGAGTATCACTGGCAAGATTCTCTCTTTGTTTTTAACAAAGCAAACTGAACTCTCAATCCTATTCTATGAAAGGAAATCAGCAGTCTCATAAGTGCTAGTCCATCTGTTAGTTGTTTTGGCTAGAAATATATAGTGACTGATTTGCAAACTCTGGGGGAAACACAACTGGAGTGGAACAGTTCCCCAAAGCAACAATTAGGGTAAAGCATTTGGATGAATTGTGGATTCTTGTTGGTTAAGCAATCATCATTACATAAGCACAGGTTTTGCCTATGAAATATATTAAAATGCACATAGCAAGTGGTCATTTTGTATTATTTAAAAAAAGGTAAGATTCTAGAACTTAAAAAATGCTTTGCTTATACAAATAAATATGTAGAAAATCAAACAAAAGACACATACGATATAATACAATTACAGAAAGCCAGCAAGTGTTTGCTCTTTGCAAGATATGACAGTGCTAATTTTTTTAAGTCCTTGAGATGTTTCATGCTCTCTGCACAGAACTGAAATGGAAAGCACGGTGAAAACAAGTAGCTTTTGATAATAATTTGTACTTGTCATTTCTGAGATTTATTTCTTGGACAAAAGCTAGTTCCAGGCTGCATTGCCCTCTTGCTAAATGACCCTTTTAAGGAAAATACTCTTGTAATCAAGTGTCCCCAGTCATTTTGGTCACACACTCTGCCCTTTGAAGATCACTAAGGGCATCTGCGTAACAATGTTCATGTTTTCAAAGAAAAAAAGTTATTATGTTTTGGAAATAGGTGATGAGAGCTTCTAAGGGAGAATGGTAGTAGAGACTGTAATACATTCTGTGAACTGAATTGTTACATATACATTAAGCCTATGTTGTGGATTCTATTTCATCTTCCATTTAATATCAGTGTTTAAAAAAAAATATTTACTATACTGCTTGTAATACTTTGTCCGAGTGTGAGCAAAGCTATGTTACTAAAATTAACAGGTTAAGATATGATTCGCTATACAAACGTCAACATAGAATGTATTTAATTACACAAACTAAATGCATATGTCCGTGGAGATTTGGCATAAACTTAATACGGTAACAGCTATCATTGTTATTAATATAATTTTGAAGCTAGGGGAGCAAATCCAGAAGTAAATGTATTTTTATTTAGGAACCCAAGGTGAATAGCTACTTATAGCTGTCTGTATTTCCACTACTATTTTTCTTTTTGACAGCAAGTGAGAAGAAATGCCACTTCTGACCCAACAGGTATCTCCATCACAGCAAGTGAGATGAAATGTCACTCCTGACCCAACAGGTATCTCCATCACAGCAAAGGAGAAGAAATGCCACTTCTGACCCAACAGGTATCTCCATCACCCAAGTGAGAAGAAATGCCACTTCTGACCCAACAGGTATCACCATCACAAGTTTATCCTCACTTTCAGCAACAACTGTCAGCTTTTAGATGTCCTCTTTCTTTCTGCCACCACAACAAGACGTAACAGTAAATCTCCCTAATTATGGCATATACAACAATTAAATATGACAAGAGGTCTAATGCTTCCCCACTCCATTCAAAACTAAAAAAGAAAAAGTTTTGTCTGAAGTTTCAATTTCAAAATTCCTTGTTATAAAGCATACTTTCAGTAAATTCATATCTTAAGTTATGTTTGCAGTATTCACCTTAAACTCCTTCTAATTTGATTTTTACATGCTGATGCATCTATTTTTTTGTAATATTAAGTATATAAGCCATTGGATGGAAAAAAATACAAAATTCTCAATTAGTCTGCTTCCCTTCTACACAACTATGCTGATGTGAGAAAAAAACAGCAAGACACAACCAATACATAGCACTGTAAGGCAGGAAGAAGAGCCTACATATGTAATATAATTGTCCCAATGTACAGTACGCATATCATTACAAAGTATACATAGGAAGCCTTCAGTCTCAAGTTTCACTTGTAGTGCCACATGATGTGAGCATGATCATTGTCAATCATTCTGCCTCCCTTTCCTTTCTTAACAACTACTGGGATAAGATATAAGCCACATGCTGATGTGAGGGGAAAAAACAGTGAAACACAACCGTTATATAGCACTATAAAGCAGAAAGAAGAGCCTGCATATGTAATATAATTATCCCAATGTACAGTATGTACTGTATATAATTACAAAGTATATATAAGAAGCCTACACCCTCAAGTTTCACTTGTAGTCCCACATCATGCGAACATTTTTCTACCTCCCTTCTTAACAACTACTAGGATAAGATATAAGCCATGTGCTGAAGTGAGAAAAAACAGCAAAAGACAACCGTTACATAACACTGTAGAGCAGGAAGAAGAGCCTGCATATGTAATATAATTGTCCCAATGTACAGTACATATATAATTACAAACTATACATAAATAGCCTTCAATCTTAAAGGCTAACAGGGTTATTCACAAAAGGGTGAAGAGTTTGGAGAAGGCAGGGGAAGTGAACAATCTAGGACAACATAGCTGATTTGGAAAAAGTTTCCAATTCAGTTCACTTTCCAGTTCAGCTATGTTGTCCAAATTGTTCACTTCTCCTGCCTTCTCCAAACTCTTCACCCTTTTTTAAATAACCCTGTAAGTTTAATTTTCTGACCATGTTTCATGTTACACCCATATTCTGGGTGTAACATAAAGCATGGTCACATTGCAAACCTCTCTCCTCCCTCCTCCCCCTCCCCCTGCTGTTGTTTTTTAAATTTGGCATGGCTGTGTGGGCAGAGCCATACACTTTTGATAGGACTTGTAGGTTCTCCATACATAGATCCTATCAGCCACTACAGCAGAAAAAGTTGTAGTTCTCAGTGTAATACAAGTGTGTTGATGGCACTGTCATAGTTCATTAATTCTTCTGCCCATATTACTAAATGTTCACACCTCGGACTGGACATGGATGGGAGGAAGAGTCCACAGGAGCCAGAGCATTGCACCCAAATGCTTTACTGGCTCCAATGCAAACAAATAAAAATACTTTTTTTTAATTAATTTGTGTACATTTATTATATTTTTGTAAAAGGTGGATTTTGCCTTTTAGTTTCACCTGCAATGCCACATGGCATGGACATGATAATAAAACTTGCCTGCTCAAATAAGGCAAGGCAATAGTTTTAGGCAAACATATTTTGTGTGGCCAATAAGTGTAAACAAACATATTATGAGTGCAGGCAATATTTCATTTTATTTTTTACTTTTCTTTTTTACTTTTTTTTTATAGGAAGCAGAGGCTGTTGTTTCATTTGGCTTCACTGACAACACATATATACCTGGAAATATTAAAAAAGCTGTAGAAATATGTTGTCCAACTTATATTCTCCAGAGAAATACACATCCCAGGTTATCAAATTACTACATATATAAACAGATTGTTTAATGAACTGCACAGAACTAATTGCTTGTTAATTAGTGCTTTCTGGCTGGGGAGCTTCTGAGCATTTTTTTAAGGAAATGTCCACCCTTCGGCAGATCAATTCTTTTTTTTGTTATAGCTAATTATTGTCTTAGCACAGAACATCGCTTAATTTTTGTTTCATGTTGTATTTCATTTCTTTTCTACATCACTACTGTTGCTATGTTTACTGCTTTTACATAGCTGTTTTGTTTGCCTTGAATATTTTTGGAAACCAATGAGGACATGCTCATGTTGTGTAAAAGAACCCATTATTTAGCTTAAAGTGACACTAAACTCAGGAGTTAATACTTATAAATGTATTCTTATTTGTGTATCACTCAGCTGTAGATCCTCAAATCATCTCTAAATTGGTGCTGACACTGTCCTTCCTTCTGGAGCGTGGCTACTTTTGTTCCCCATGGTCTCTGTGTGTGTTGTAAAGTAGTCACTGCTCCAAGCTCACTCCTGTGATGGTCTACAACATCATGTTTCATTGACTAATTTGTATTGAAATCATAGGGGTCTATTCACAAAGCAGCCAAAGGATCTAGCTGTAGCTTCGGCCGATCCTTCGGCTAGCTTCGGCTCCAGGACCCCTTCGGTTCAGTAGAACCAAAGGGCTGCTGTACGGGCTATTCACAATAGCCCGTACAGCTCCCGAACCTAGCCGAGCGGCTCAGTCGAGCCGAAGGCATATGCCTCAGGTCGGCTGAGCCGCGCTGAAAGCAGAAGCTGGCCGAGCGGCCGGCCATTGTTCGGCCGACCCGAAGCCACGTGAAGCCACCCGATGTACGGCTGGGACCATGGGGAACAAAGGTAGCCACCCTCCAGAAGGAAGGACAGTGTCCGCATGAATTCAGAGATGATTTGAGGATTTACAATCGATTGATGCACACATAAGATACATTTTTGTTAACCGGTACTTGAATGCATTTTTTAGGTTTAACTTTTGAATTTAGTGTCACTCTTTCTCAGAGCTTTTTGATGGTATGAACTTTTAACAGCTAGCTAAACAAAGATCAGAAATTGGGCTAAACACATGGAATGGACCATCATGGTTCACAATGAAACTAGCATTTTGTTGCAATTGAATTATGTGTAATATAAAAGGTGATAATGGTAGCTAAACATGCCACAACTTTTCCAGTAATGTCTAGTAATTGGTATATTCTTCAGCATGTATAGATAAAAGGACACTGGGTCTGACTTACTAAAGCAAATAAACAAGATCAGAGATAACTTGCTACCCACACAGTAATATTGATCTCTGAACCTTTCTGGCTGACTTTGCCCTCATGTATAATGTATTCCTAGTTTGCCCTGCATACACTAAGGTGTAAATGAGTCAACATTTTAACTGACAAAATAAAAAAAAACAAATGTTACCATTTCACTAAGCAATGAAATGCACAAGCACCAAGCAAGGTTTAAAAAACTGAATGTCATGCTGTTGAAGGAAAATAGTATGCATATGTAGGTGTATTTATCAATGAAATCTCAGTTTGAAGCACTGGCATATGGAATATCCTGGCTGGCATGTGAACACATGCACATGCATAATATATATGCACAAGTGCAGTATGACACCTCCGCGTGTAATGCATTTTGCTCAATTAAGAAGTTGCAAAGTCCCAGTATGTACTATCCTGTTATGACATCATCATTGTGATAGGAATACATACTAGAGTTGTTTTTGATAATGCAATCAAAGCTTACTTGCAAAAAATCCCTTTAATGTAGTGAGTGCTGCCCATCACTTTCAACAGTGTCCTGAATTCCCAGTGTGCTTAGCATCTCTTTCTCTGCTGCTTGATTTCATGCAAACTCCATCTCCCAAGACTACATAGCACATAATGAATTGCTTCCAGCATGCAATTATAATGTTGCATTGCTCAAACATTTATTTGTAGACACAAGGAAGGACTGATTGAAATTGTGTCAGTGCATTGAGGAAGTACATCCAATATAGAAATACATATTTAGTTTTAGTTTTGACCATATACACCCTTTAAGGTTTTTTGCAATCTCCTTTAATAATAAGGCTTGCATTAGTGCGTGTTCATCCCTACATTTCATGCCAATTTACATTTCTTGACAGAGGTTTGGTAGGCCAAACAATCAAGAAAATCACATTTTATTATAGGCACCATTCAGCCTAACCAGCATACATTTGGATGCTTTAGCCTACATTCCATAGCAGACCACACTTGTTAGTAAATTCAACCTATGTATACTGTACAATGTGCACACTCTCAGGCACATAGTAAATACCTTGGAAATGAATTGATTGTCCATGCACGATCGATGAGCTGGTGTACGCGCATATCCTTAAGTAAATCAAGCTCGCTGTGTTTGCCTTTAATGATCAATAACACTATATCATAAGCCAGAGGACCATTACAGAACATACTTGTAGATATAGTAGGAAGATGACTGCAAATGGTAAGGGTAGGAAATGTAGCGACCTCTGACCCTGTGTTAAGCATCATTTATTTTACTGATTTTCTAGCACCAATCCTCACACACACACACACACACACACCTTAAAATTGACTTTTGCTGTTGACTAAAATATCTTTCTGTGGTCACTGAAACTCACAGAAGCTTTATTTAAAATAGGACATCAAATTCCCACTGTTTTCTATTTACTCCTTGTGAAGCTCTGTTCTGATGATTAAAAGGAGTAGATAAAAGATCCAGCCAAAGCACTGTAATCAAGAAAGTTCATCAGTGGAGACTCACATTATCTGCTGAACATCTCTGCATTTAGATGGAAATGAGCAGAGGTTTACACTGTTTTATATACTTACCATGTTGTTAGGCTCTTACCTAGCAATGTTTAGTCAATCCGATCCTGGGAATTACAGCAGTACAATACAAATGCAGTTACATGGTCATGCTGGTCTATTTAAGAGGGCATATTTTTATTTTGTTTAAAGGTAATATATATTTAATAGAGGTGTTTTAATGATGTAAACCACTGTTCCTGGTTTAAATACAATAGTTTAAAACAGCCTTGTTCAACCAGGGTGCCGTGACACCATGGGGTGCCTTATGACGTTTTTGCTGCAGAACAGAAACTATGGTATGTTCCTTTAGTTTAAAGCCTAAGGGTTCATGAACACTTTACTACTCACTTGATGCATTTTGATAATTCAACTTGACAGATGCATACTAGCACATGCTTAACTGTCTACTGTAATGCATATGCACTAATATCAGAGCAGGGAGGTACATACCTATGCACACATATGTGTACTGCAGAGCTGGCCCTAACTTTGTGGACTTACAGCAATCATTTCCCAGAATGGTAAATCTATGCCCTAATTAGTTTTTCACAAAAAAAAACATAGTTTTACGAAGTTAAAATATTTTCCATACTTAAATGAGAACTATGAGGTGAGTGAAGATCACTCATCCTCATAGTTCGAGCCAATTTGTGACAATGAAACTGTCACACGTCGGCTCAATAGATCGGGAAGTGAGCGAACACATACTGTCGCTTGCTCACTTCTTGATCATCTCCCTGTAGAGAGCCGTGACTGTCAGTCACGGCTCCCTGCAGGGATTCCCCCCTCCCCGATCCGATCCTCCAGTGCTGACTTGGGAGGGGGCGGGTACAGCTGGCTCTGCCTCTAGATAGCTGGGTGGATCTCGACAGTAATGTCTGGATCCATCCCGGCTGCGGCCGTCTCAGTATACCGCTAGCTGTAGCTCGCGATATACTGAGCTTTTAATCATGGGAGGATGCTATTATATGTCCTCCTGTGACCCTTAAGAGAACTACGGGGAAGAACACTTACCCCATAGTTCTCTTTTAACTATTTAAAATTGAAAAGCAAACTTTTATGCAGGACATATAAATGGCAATTTGCTAGCAATTAAAACTTCTTTCATTCAGCTTCCAACTGCAAAAACTAACGAATAGCCAAAGCAAGTCACTACCTACTGTTTAAATATTTATAATCAGCTCTTTATGGCCGAAATGGTAGTTGGTGTCTATACATTGAATAGCTTTTGTGACCGAAAGCATAAATTATTGGAAAACTAATGTACGTCTGACCAATATTGTGAGTTGTCTTCTCTAGCATTAGATATGATGATAGTAAATGCTGATCAACCACCTAAATCTGCCCTTTGGTTATTTAGTGTGCAATCAGCGCACTGAACATAGTTTGCAAAACATGGAAGAGTAAGGAATATTCTGTATTTATATGAACGGACCTTTTCTAAAATACAGAAGAAATACTTAACTAGCTAGCAGTAGCATAGCAACATTATTTAATGGTCACAACCATTCCTAAATCCAAATTGGCTTGACGTGCTTCTAGTCTGGTACTTAATTTCTCCATAATTTGATCAATGTGGATTCCCCTTCTCTTAATCGTCTTTTCCCTGTGATAAATGCTTGATACTAAATACCTGATTATGGAGCATCTTTGCCTGAAATCAGTGGATATTAAGTGAGTGGATTGGATAAACCAGTATTGCAGTGGCAGTATTTGTGACTACGGTCATTGCAAAACTGCTTGAATGAAGAATGAAGTACTTATTCTGATCTGTTTTAAAGCTAAATGAAGGTCAGGATGGTGAATGAAGGAAGATGTGATATGGCAAGGAGATTAAGCTGTGATTTCTAAAAAGATGGAAGTTTCCATGTCTCAGCAGAGATAACATGTATAATAATATATCACTTAAAGTATAATTCTGCCCCTATATCTGACTTTTTTTATATAGTTGTACTAAAATGTTCTGCCCTGTGTGGTTACATTATAAGCTTTAACATCAGCATTGTACAGTGAATGCTGATCACTTGAAAGTGATCCTGTTTTAAGCGGGAAACAGCATCTTGGGACTTGGTTAAATATGCTTTCAGATTTCAGTACCATATTTCTAAAAAAGATGTGTAAGGGAAAGTAAAACACAAAAACAACAGTAATTATTTGACCTGGCCAAATCGTTTACTGCACAACCAAGAAAACTGCTGGGTCAGTGTGTTTACAATCCATGTGCTGATAGCATGCTTTATAAGCTTTTTCCCTGGTGTACCTCTCTTTTTGCCATTAGGTCACAAGGGTATTAATATCCTGGTCTAATCAAACATCTCTTCTCTTTGGATTCTTGTCTCATTTTATTGTGTAGGTCTATTGCTCGAGTGCCCTGGCAGCCTCAAACAACATTAAGTACGACATCATCAAAAGCGACTTTTTATTGAAGGTAATCATTTGTCTGATTTCCCCAGAGATGCTTAGAAAGAAGAATATGCAGTGTAACATTATAAATTGCAGAGGGGACCTAACAGAAGGAATGTACTGACCATATTTCTGAACATGTCTTTCTCTTCTCCTGATGGGGATAATCATTAAGTAGGTCTGCAAGGTGTCCATTAATCATTGTCAGTGCTGGCTGAGCCGAAGTTCTCATTGGTTGCTCTGAACCAGTCAGCCGCTACTGTAGCACACAAACCCTGTGGAAATGGCATTTCATTTTCTGTTAGGAATTGACTGAAATAGATTTTTCTTTCTTTTTACAAACTAAATCAAAGTGTTCTTAAAGTGGCATTGTGTAAAAAATGTTGCCGATTTATAATTTTGCCTAGTATTCTGTTTGCTATTGTTTTACAGCATTAAGTAAAAATCATTAAAAAGTTAATAGGCTATCCAACATGAGGAATATATCCAGTTTCAATATCTAGAAATGTACTGGAACTGAAAACAGGCATCTTTTTGGATTGAAGGTATCGCCTCCCTTTCCTAGTATGGAATGCACTTTTAGTTAGTTTTTAGTAACTTGCATGATATAGCATTAAAGTGGAAATCCAGCCAGAACCTTTTATTTTAGTTTTGGATAGAGTTCTTGTTGGGGAGATTTCCATTTCTGTCCTGGTGACAGCAGCAATTACATTAGTAAGGATCCAGAACCTTGTTCAGCCTTTAATTGCTTTCCATTCCCCACTGGACATTTCCACTCACTTTCCCATTTTTTTTCAAAAAGTTAAAAAGTGTTGGCTAGAGTTACACTTTAAATTATTATCTATTAAAGTGACACCAAACTAAGGAGTTAAATCTTAAAAATGCATTCAAGTACCCTAGCTATTAACAAAAATGTATCTTATTTGTGTATCACTCAGCTGTAGATCCTCAAATTATCTCTGAATTGGTGCTGACATTGCCCTACCTTCTGGAGGGTGACTACCTTTGTTCCCCATGGTCCCTGTGTTTTGTAAGGTAGCCACCGCTCCAAGCTTGCTCCCGTGATGGACTACAATCTCATATTTAGTTTACTAAGTTGCATTTAGATTGTAGTCCATCTTGGGAGCAAGCTTTGAGTGGTGGATAATTTACAAAACACACAGGGACCATGGGAAACAAAAGAAAAGTAGCCACCTTCCAGAAGGAAGGACAATGTCAGCATGAATTCAGAGATGATGAGTGATACACAAAAGATATACATTTTTGTTAATAGTTAGGGTACTTGAATGCATTTTTAAGATTAATCTCCTGAGTTTAGTGTCACTTTAATTCAAACAGTAATGTAAAGATTATTAACAACAAGTCTGTGAGAAATGCTTGTACCTATCAGCATGAATAAAAATTGGCCTCTTGGGCCGAGGTCACCTCTTGATAATTTACATGGAGTAATTGTCAGAACTCTTTAAATGTTTTGTGTTATTTGGGTCTAACTGCTGACAGGTAAATGAAGCATAAAACAGAAAAAAGCATAGCTGCACACAGATGGATTTATTCATATCTATTCACATGTGTGATTATGGAATTTTTTATTCCAGGTGCTCTGTTATGTAAAAAAAAAAATCAGACTGCTTCATGATAAAAGTGTTTTGTCACTGCCAATAAAAATTAGCAGTTCTCCAGATGTAAGTAAAATATTTGTTTCTTACAATGTGGCAGCTGTAGGAAAGCTGGTGTCAAATCATTTACAAGGAATTTAGTGTCCAAGTTTTTTTTTTTGCTCAAAACAATGCAATCTGAAATAAACCTTGAATTGGAAAAAGGATACTCTGTAGTTATAAACATTTACCTGACAGTGAAGTTTTCGTATATATTTCCAGTGTCAAGGGACTGGGAACCAAATGTTATGTCAATTTCAAGTAAACTACATTTATTTTCCAAAAAAACTACTTATGGTCAGTAATTCTGGATTCAAAACAACATCTTCCTCTAGGAAGAGGTAATGCACATGGAGATGTGATTTTCCCTGGATCCCTGCTAGTCAACTGATTACAGCCTGCCTTTGTGAACATGAAAAGCACGTAAACTTTAACCATTAGGAATGAAATCTGGGTTCAGGTTGGACCTGGCATCAAGGTGAACCCAGTCCATATGCGGATTTGTCAAAGTATTGTGGCCAATTGCAGCTGCTCTCTCACTGGCACAGCTACTAAGTCAGCACAGAGCCAGGGATCTCAGGAGGCCTCACTGACCAAATATTGGTCAATGACTTAACCTTGGTTTTATATTTACATTACCACAGCACCTAGTATCTCTCATTTTGCATGATGTACACATCAGTGAGTGTCAGATTATCCTGATTGACACTCACTGATGTGTGTGCTATAGGTCTAAGTCTCTATAGATTTCCCCAATTAACCTCTACATCCTTCTTGTGGCATTGGATGTGTGAAATAAGCCCTTCTCCCTTGACATTGGGACAACATTTTAAATCTTTTATCTTTCACTTTTAGAGGCTTCAATAATTACAAATATTATTATACTCATGTGGACAAAATACTTAAATAACAAGATTAACAGAGGATATAAGTAAATAATCTATATGCATATTTCTAGCTCTTTAATTTGCTGAGTAAAATAATCCCATGGGAAGGCAAGAAAATGAAAGGCAGTCTTTCCTGCAATATTTGCCCACAGCCACTGAGACGTGCTCTAAGTAACCTTCTTTGTAAACATTTTAAGGCTTTAAATATACATGTCCCAATTTACTTGCACACGGGATGGAAATCACTGTTCCATTTTTAATTGCAGAAAATCTGTATTGTGTCCTCAGAACTGCAGCCACTCCATCACAAATAATCTTGCATAAAGCAAGCGTAGCACAAAGCTTTGTGAGAACAAAGGCAGCTAATTAAAGAAAGCATATACATGATGAATTTAGAGTTCAGTTGCTAGGGTTGCACATGCCATATTTACGTGTCAACATTTCCGGCTCCAAACTCTTCGTCAATCAAACCTGATGACTGTCTGTCTTTAAACTAGATTGTCACAGAAAGGTTTAACAGCATGAACCAGACATCAGACACTATAGATCCTGTCTGGGGGCATATCATTTTTCTTAGATTTACGCAGATTACCACACTGATTAGAGTAAGTTTTAAAATGTTCATTAAACCTTGAATAAACTGTGGTGATATTTATGACTATGTATAAAGAATTACATGCAAATATATGAATGTTACATATACTATATACTATATTCACTCTTTATATACTGTATATATCTATAGATATATAGACATATATCTATAGATATCTATAGATATATAGACATATCTATATATATAT
>NW_017306556.1:475711-480059 GCF_000935625.1 Nanorana parkeri
TATATATATTTATATTTATTTTAGTTAACTCCTTAGTGCCTCTATACAAACAACACTGCAGTTAACACAGACTTGTTTAGGACTTTCCCTGCCCTGTGACTGGACAATGAAGGATCAGAATCACACTAATGAGATAACTTCTCATAGCTGATAGCAAGACAGATTCATATAATTATATCAGTAAAAATATCTACTGTGATTTTTTTTATCCATAACTGGAATAAATGCTTGAATAGGCAGGATAGTAGGGTGACTCAATTTTTGGCTCTGTGCTATTTGCATGCATGCCTTCACGTTTTCACATACTAATACAGGTATATACAATAAAGTAGAAATATTCTAGTAAATGGAACCTATTACAAATAACAACTTGGAAAGTATGCTTCTTCTCTGTGTTGCAGATTAAAGGAGAACTATGAGGTGAGTGCTTTTCACTCACCTCATAGTTCTAGCCGACCTGTGACAATGTGACTGTCACAGATCGGCTCAGTAGATCGGGAGGTTCACAAACACATAACGGGTTCGCTCGCCTCTCGATCCTGTCACGGCTCTCTGCCGTGACAGGGGGAGGGGCTGGATTCACCTCTCCCCGCTCCAAACTGCCAGCGCTGACTGGCGAAATGGACGGGGGAGGGGGCGGGTACAGCTGGCTCTGCCTCTAGATAGGCAGAGCCAGCTGTCACTCATGCAGCTGGGTGGATCCCGTCATCTACGTCGGGATCCGCTCCGCAGCCGCTCAGACGCAGACGCTGCGGCGTCTCAGTATACCGCGAGCTGTAGCTCGTGGTATACTGAGCTTAGGGTAACGGGAGGAAGCTAGTTTGTGTTCTCCCCTTACCCTAAGGAGAACTATGGGGAAAAACACTGACCCCATAGTTCTCCTTTAAACTATTTTAAGTGGTAACAGGAAATACAGCTATGTGTATTTACATCACTTTTACAAAACTTGGCAGCCACACTTTTACATCAAATGTGTCAGTTTACTTTATTGTATGTATATTTGTATGCCTTCCAGAAATGTCTCTTCTTGTTCTGCCTTTTCGTAATAACAATCATTAAGAAGACCCGTTAATCTTGCACTGTCTTTCTACTGTAATTTCTTTGAATGATCTATTGGGAAATGTTTCAAAAGGTAGATCGGTATTTGGGATTAAAGTGATGTGCGCCTTCCAAATTTCAAAGGTGCTCTTTTCACAGTAAGAAACGCTCATCTACAACTAATGATTGTACAATTTTTAGGCTCCCTAAAAATGTAATTGGGATCCTAGATCATTTTAAGGAGGTTCTATCTTGTACAACTGTGTGCGCCATCTGTTGTATACAGCAACTCTGAGCCTGACATGCAAATCAGTTATGGGCACAGCACCCCTGCTTCATAGAATAATGAGGGGCTCTGCCTTTTTTTTTCTTTTTGTAAATAAAATTTCAGACATAAATACATGATTGAAATGACAGCATTCATCTTTGAACATTTCTATACTGATTAAACTTCAGTATAGAAATGTTTATTTAATTAACCTCATCTAGTCTCTACATCAATAAAAGAAAAAGCTGTCCCAGTGATAGTATTTAGTTTCAAAAGAGCTTTGTAGCATCCGTATTTGTAGGCCTACTGCTGAAAAAAAAATATTTTCCCTTGCATTTTTCCCACAAGCAGAGGTCTTGCTACCTAGTATGTACTCTGCTACACCACATTCCTGGTGCTAAGCCCCACCATTACCCATAAACCCCATCCACCAGTACCCTGTCTGCCTATTAAACACCAATAAATGTTGGAAGGATGAGAACACAAAAATGGTTTTATAAGTCCAGTAAATGGCCTTATTTGGCATGATAAATGGCAAAGCCAATGTTTCAGGGGCTCAGAAATTCCCCCTTCATCAAGACTTGATCAATTTAAATGTATACTGGACTGCACTTGTAAAGAAAGAACAGATCAGAAATACCAGACCTGCATTTCTGAAGGTCTATGAATTCTTGTGTTACAGCTTCCTGACCATGCATTTTTTAAATCTGTTTATACATTCCAACTGATCAATGTATAAACCCAGATAAAGAGGAGTATTACGCCCCCGAAATGTACTGGCTTTCCTTTTTTATCATGCCAAAAAAAACATTTACTGGAGCTATAAAACAACTGTGGCGCTCTTATCCTTCCAATATTTTTACAGACTTCTACAGGGACCCTCTGTGATATCCATGTTGGTAGAGAGCACCCTCCAAAGAATCTATATTCTGGGCCAGTGTTCCTACAATACACATCTACTACTGTATAAACACCAAGGGCTGGTTCGCTTTTTTGTTTTTGGAATATATGCATTCTTTATGTTTTTGGTACATTTTCATGTGTTTTTGCATATATTTTACAGGGAGTAAGACGACTTCTGAATTTAAATACATGTAAAAGGCATATACTTTGCATTTATTATTCCCTTTTAATGCAGTTATGTTGTCTACAGTTGCAGGTGGCAGCAAGTTGAGGTAAGAACTTTTTTCTAACCTTTCTAGCTTTATCTGCTCCTTAGAGGCGGCACAGTGGCTTAGTGGTTAGCATTTCTTCCTTGCTGCACTAAGCATGTTCATGGAGTTTGCTTGTTCTCCCTATGCTTACGTGGGCTTTCTCCCACACTTCAATGGCATGCTGTTTGGTAAACTGGACCTAATGTGTGTACATGTATGTGAGAAAGGGACCTTAGATTGTAAGCTCATTGAGGAGAGGCACTAATGTGAATGTACAGTAATGCAAATTTGCTGTGTAAATATAAATATAAATAAATATAAATGCCTGTAATAAATAAATATAGGTAATTGCCTCATGCTCAATAGTCAAGGCATGCATTACGAAGTTTAATTTTTATCCCCTTCTACTTTCATTCTTTGGACATGCTCCCTCTCCTTCAGTGTATAGTTGGAGAGCACCCATATGCTTGGCACCAGCCAACTTTCCAGTGGAATCTGAAATGCTTTCCTTACAGTATATAAGGCAGTGCACCAGTTCCTCCCTTTTTGCATACAGGCACATACAGGTGAAACTCGAATAATTAGAATATCGTGCAGAAGTAATTGGAATAATTGCTGCAAAAGGGGCCCAAACCAAGTACTGAGTACATATGCATGCTTGTACTTTTCAGAGGTCCGATATTGTTCTATGTACAATCCTTGTTTTATTGATTGCATGTAATATTCTACTTTTTTGAGGTTGTGGATTTGGGGTTCTTGGGGTTTTCATGAGCTGTAAGCCATAATCATCACAATTATGACAAATCACGGCTTGTACTATCTTGCTTTGCATATAATGAGTCCATCTCATAAATTAGTTTCACCTTTTAAGTTGCATTAGTGAAATAAATGAACTTGCACGATATTCTAATTATTCGAGTTTCACCTGTATGAATACCTGCATTTGTGTTTTTAATAGCATATTTTATGAAGGAAGTTTAATTCTGTGATTTATCTAAAGCAAACCAGTGTTTTGAAAATGCAGAGCAAGTCAACAGGTTTGCTTTAATGACACCCTCCTTAGCAGCACATATTGATAATCCTTCCCTTCCAGGATTGCTACATTCAGGCCCAGGAGTGAAGATAATTCATGATACTTCCTGATATGGAGAAGAATGTGACAGATTAACCCTTTCACTCATGTGGCATACCCGTGCTTGGTGTAGCGCTGACACATGGAGACAGGTAGAGAGCTCTCAGCTATGTCTAAGCTCCAACTACAGCAACTCACAGCTTACCCCAGACTATTTTTTACCTTGCTCCCATGAAGCACTGGGGGAGCAAAGGGAAGATGAGTATGTGCTGTTGGGGAGGGGGGCCCTGAGTGGGAAAAGCAAAGGTTTTCTTTAAATTTGTGTGCTAAGAATACAAGCAGCCTACATTACAGTAAGAAGGGCAAGCTGGTCCAACACACATTAATATATTTAAGATTATTTTGAAAAATACATGTTGAGGGCCCCACTTATATTTACCTTTCTGTTACAGATGTACCCACATAATTAACATACTGTATGTACACACTAAGCAAGATACGTTATACATTACAAATCTGCACTTCAATGCAAAGTAAACACATTGATTTAATATATAGTAATACATAAAGGAGATGATTAATTAATATTATACACAAGCTGTGATATGTGTCACGCAAACAGATCAAGAAGAACGCTGCATTAGGAGAGAAAAAGTCCACACAACCCAGCATGATAGTATATAAATAGTCTCAGCAAGGTGGGAATTCCAGAACATGAGAGAAAAACCAGATTCATGGGAGCTTGAAAAGTATTGTTTTAAAGAGGAATTATAAATACTGCATATTTGATTTAATATACAGTATATTATATATATA
>NW_017306556.1:481273-482045 GCF_000935625.1 Nanorana parkeri
TGTGTATTGTACTATTTTAACAGGGCGTTCTGTGTATGTTCTGGATCAATGATTGCAAGCTTTGAATCAAAATGGTCTGCATTTGACCCAGGCATTGAGCTCTTTCAAAATATGAGCTTAACCATGTCATTGGCAGTCTCTGTGTTTCTGTCATGATAGGTTTCTTATAAGCATAGATGATAATCACATAACCAAATGCAGTATATAGGTGACCAATAGAGACAGTACATGCACTATTATTTGGCTAAAAACCATATACTAAAGCACACATATCATGACAAAGATACATAGGCCACTGTTGTTGACAACCTTCTAAAAATGCACAAAAATTTACAAAAACATATTATTATTATTTTTATTATGAGTATTTATTTTGTTATTGTCCATTATGTCAAGTAATACTAATAAATTACAACATCTATGTTAAAGGAAACACTTTGTATAATAACACCTATATAGAGTTTCAAACTGTATAGTATAGTATAGTTTTATTTAAATGAACGTGTAATGACATACTGTTTAAAAACTGTGTAAATGTCAAGATCATTTAAGCAGAGCTACATTCAAATCAGGTATGAGATTAAAATTGTTTGCTATACAATTACAATGCTCTGTAAATATTGTAAATGTCTGTAAATATCTCAGAACAGTTTATAGATGTGCACATGTAGTATACTCAAATATTTTGCAGTGATGTGCTAACAAAAATGTAAATGTAGGCTGTCTGAAAGTTTTTTTATCTCTTTAATATTTTGGGATATATTTTTTTGGC
>NW_017306556.1:482151-490731 GCF_000935625.1 Nanorana parkeri
TTTCCTTGGCTCTAGTGAGTATTTAAATATATTAATACATTATATTAATATAAATATACTGTTATTAAAGATACTTGGAAAACTGGAATTGAAAACTGTAGATGTATATATGTATATATGAAACTCAAAATGTAGATATATATATGTGATCCTGCAGTGACTTTAAATGCGGTAACCTGAGCAGCATCTATGGAAGGCAAACACCTGGGGCTGCTTAAACACTTGCTTGTATAGCTTGTAGAGTACCCCAGGACTCTACAACCTCACGACTCTGCTACCCAAGGACACTACAACATTCTCAACCAGACTTATGGATGAGAGCTTGGGGGCACACCTTTCAACCTCATGTCCCTCACTATTGGTCAGAAAGCCTACTAATCATGGTTATGAGCCTATACTGAGGTATATAAGTGAATGAGGTACTGTATAAGTGAATTAAGACAAAGTAGAGACGCTATTTGCCTAAGTATAGAAGCCCAAGAAGAGAAGTTAGATTTACAATTGGGACTCCTAAGGTGCTCTGCAAAATATATAAGCAAACATGCAGCCCCTCTATGTGCTTTCTATATCTGCTGTTTGCTCATCCATTTTAAAATGGCCACAGGTTCACTATCAATTAAACCTGCCACTTTGTCCATAAAGGGCAATGTAACAGGTTAACTGATTCATAAAATATCCTGCCTTTCTGTTGTAGATATCTACTGCCCCTGTACTACCCTGCTGATCCTGTTCACCAACTGCAACCCTGTGAAATACCTGGCATAAGGAAAGCATGTGACCTCTCATCTCATGATTATGTGCATGTCAGTTAAACAGCCAATTGCAAGGCCTGAGCACAGGGAAAATATCTTGTGTACAATCTAACATATTTCAACGCTGAGCTTACACATACCTTCATAATTCAAGTTAGCAGGTAAGTAGGAGGAAGAGTAAGTATGATTAACAGTGGAAGTAGGCTAGCCAGGGAACCTGGTACTTTAGTTTACATGGGCAAAGTGACAGATTTTCTTTTGTGTTTTTTTTTTTATGATCTGAAAAGGACATACAACCATACTAGAGAGGATAACAGAACATAATATATATTTTTGATAAAGCTGATCTTGTGATACTCTGCTGACACACAGTGGATGACCTGTCCTAATATTCCACAGAAAATATCAGCTGTCACTGTTAAACATATTTTAACCAAAAATGATGGATATCATAGAAGAATCCACTGGAGTGGCCAGAAAAAAACAAAACAATGTCTAATATGTCCGTTTTAAATAGCCAGTTTCTTTCTATATACGTGTCTGTAAATATTACTGCTGCACTTTGGGCACAAAAATGTTCATGTAAACATATTTTTTGATAGCCACAGAGTAAAAATCCACCTTATGTGCACCAAATGCAGACTAGATGTTCTGCTTAGTAATGTTGCATAATGATTGTTTCTCTTTCAAGAGTCGGGCATGACCTGATTGAAAATAAAAGACGAATTATAAATCTAAGATAAACTTTTTCAGGCAATACTTCATGAAAACTTTGTTGTGGGAGCTGTGTGGGAGGGGGCTATTAGGCCCCACCCATTATAGGCTGCCTACAGAGAACTACAGGAGGGGGGGCTAATACAAGACCATTGCCCTGCACAAGGAGAGAGCAGCAGTGACTGGTCTTTATTACAGGAAGCTCCTGCACAGAGGTAAAGTTTCACGGTGGATTACTGTACAGATCTAGAGGAAATACACAAAGTTTAGCAAGATTTCAGTAAGAATTCAGATAGTTCTTGTATATAGACAATATCTGCTTATCCTTATAATTGCTTGCTTCCCTGTACTAACCTGTATTTTACATTTGCTGGGGTTTTAAGTCACCAGTGGCGTTTTTTAACAGATCATTTTACACAGCACTTGTTTTTTAATGGTTAAATTAAATAGATGATAACATCTGTATTTCTTATGAAAATGCTGTGAAAAGTCAATATCTCTCACATCTTCCCAGCCAATCATTTTTGCAAGTTTTTATTATCTTGATTAAGGGTCTCCCTCTGATATAATCTGTACTGAATTTAACCTTTTAATCACAACGGGTCACAATGGGTACACTCTAAAAGATTAATTTCAATCCCATCTCACAAGCAGTCAACATAAACAGATTAAAAATGAGGAGATAGGTAACTTCTGCTGATTTGAAGCTCTCAGGAATATGTGATTTGGTGTTTCTATGATCCGTTCTCATGACCATATTGTGTAGAAGTGGCTCCCAGTGACAAAATGGTTTCCAATAAAGGAAGAAAAAAAAATCAATATTATCTGAGCCAGCACATGGCACCATCATCTTTAGAAGGTTAGGGAATGATAATAAAGTGACTAAGGTTTATATTGAAAGACCTTTGCAGAAATATTTTTATCAGATCTTTTTTTCCCCATAGTGTTAGCACAGCCTAGATACAAAATGGACTTTCTAGCAATATAGGGGGATATGCTAAATTATTTATCAAATGGAGCTAGTGTTCAATTTAAACAATCCTGCTTATAAAAAGTTCAGTTTCTTGCAACTATTGCATATAAATGGGAATTTAAAACAAGCGCAGGTCAAATGTAAAATCCCACATTTGTAATACACATCCATTTTTGTGGGGTGATTTATCAAAAAGGTTAAAGAGGCATAGTTATTGACATACAGGGACAATTGGGCAAAATTAAATAATTAAATTGCAGAATAATGTTTGCCAAGTTGATGCACATGCTTGTGTGTATCTGACAAATGTGAAGGTCCTGGCCTGGCACCTATTTCGCTGCCAAAACAAGTTGGGACAGTAAGTCAACAAATGAAGATTTCCAACCTGGCTAATAGTTTTCTTCGTATTGTGATAGAGGTCGGCTGCAGTTTCAAGTACCTGAAACGGTTTGTAAAGCATGCACTCATCCACATTTGCTTTTATTCGGTTAAGGGGACATTTTTTTTCTCCTTCTAACACATTTCATCTTTGATGTTAACATGCTTACAGTTTACATGGTTGGTGGGATACTGCTACCTATGTGTATGTTGTATGTATATATGCATATTACCTAGGAACCTGTTAGAGTAGAATGATTGCATTAAATATGTTATGGTGATTTTAAATCTAAAATTAGCTTGACACACTTGCTGAAAAGTGAATCCTCCAGTATAGCTACATTAAAAGAGCATAAAACAACCACAAAGTGTGCTTTGTAATTATTTATGCCCCTTGGGTAATGGATTTCATTGAGTGTTCTTGGCTTTTTTCAGTCTCATTCATATTCATCAGGGCTTTTAGTCCTTTATCTTAGTACTATCACTTACATTTTCTTAAACACAACACAAAGGAACAAATCACAAGGCTACAAATATATGACTGTCCACTAACACTACAATCAAAACACCTGATATGTGGTCTATCAAAGGCCACAAGTGTTTACCTAATTTTCTGATGAACCATTTCCTAGTTCAAAAATAAAGTTAATCCTCTTTCATTTACCCTAGATGAGATCCCTCTTTCATTTATTTTTTGTCCCATTTGTAGGCAAGTAACTTGAACCTGTAGCATCACAGGAACAATTTGAAGAAATACACCCTCCCACCACTTCTTAAGACATAATGAAATGTCACATAATGTTTATTGTAAACCAGTAATCAATGATTGTCCTGGCTGGGATATCTCATGCTCATGGAGTCAGGAAATTTTGACACACAGGTGGTTTCTAAGACTACAGCTGATAATAGCTAATGGTATGTAATTCATCATTATATATCTTCTTCCTGCTTCATTTGCTTATTTAACATGGTCAATTTCTATTTAAACCACCAATGAAAGAGACTTTCACTAAGATGATCTGGCCATTAAAAGACCCCAAACATGCATGTCTGCTATTAACTCCTTTCTCGTTAAACTCCTCATACTAGCGAATACCTGTGCTGACTAGGGATGAAGTTTGTATTCTCTGCGTAATTGGGTTTGCAGCAAACTTTGCATGTTCAGACTTGCCCAGAAGGCAAACCTATGTGCAAGTTCAACCAGGTAGCCAAGAAAAACCCTATAATGCTTTGTCTGACCTGTGAACTCTGGTCAGGTGCTTAGGCATGCATAGCCTATTGTGTTAGGGTGTGCACACAAAAGTACAAACGCACATGCGTATATATAATACTTTATATACATACATACACATGGGGCATCACGTATTCTCATCTCTTCAACTATCCCTTACCTCTTAAAGCAGGGGTTCAGTAATGAAGCAGGGAGCCTGGCAGGCAGTCATGTGACTACCTGTCTAGCTTCCTGATTGGATGGGAAGCCACAGCAACACTCCATTGCAGCTTCCCAGGCATTGAGGACTGCTGCTGTTATGTGAGGAATGTAAGTGGCAAGTCCTGCTGCACTCTGTATCGCTGAGCCGAGGTTTTGGCACTTCGCTCAGAGTGATTAGGGTGTGCCTAGGCACACACTTGTGCGCACGCCTATGGTCAGGTGAAAAATGATGAGCTTTAATAATGTGCCAGCCCCCTCCCTTTAAAAATTAGGTCTTCCAGCATCTTTTTGTCAGTGTTTTTTAAAATTAGTGAGAGACAGCTGCCAGCTTTTTGGGGGATAGACATTTTATGCTACTTGTTCAGTGCTAGTAGTATGCTAGCACAGAGTTATACCAGCTGATGCAAACAAACAGGTTAGAAATAAAAAAAACCACACTGGGTTCCCCCCAGTTCCATGCCAGGCCCTTCAGTTTGGTATGTATTTGAAGTGGGACCCCACAAAAAAGGAGACATGGGTTCCCCTGAAAAATGTATTCAAAGGCCCTTTGGGTCTGGCATTGATTTTAAGGGGGAACCCCATGCGAAAAGAAAATAATCCATACCAGATCATTTTCCAAGCATTTAGGCGTGGGAGCATGTGGCCCCTCCCACAAAATGATGTTCAGGTTTCGTCTTCCATTGACTTAAATGGGGTTTGCATTAAAATTTGCAACTGGCCAACTTTTTAGCATGTTCGCCAAGCACACCCATGAATGGAAAACAAGCATGTCTGACGATCACTAGTTCTGGCTTATATCTGCACCTAATCTATACATTATCAGACTTTTGGAAAAGTGGTCTCACTGCCTAACTGATACCTGGACATACAAACAGAAGAAAAGCTGTCCGCACACCAAATTTCACCGGGATAGTTTATTGAAACTTGATACCTGGACATATCCTGGTTTCTTTGTGGCACATAGTAGCATTTCAATTTTACATATCATTCCTCTTTGTACAATATAATGCTTTTTTGTAAAACTATTCATACCCAAAGCTTCTGATCATTAATTTTGGAACAACCAGACTCCTGTTTGTCCAGAAAACTACAATGTTAGTTTAAGTAATGACAAAGTTATTGCTAAATCAATAGGCCCATAACAGAATTGTAAAAATTGCTCTGCTCCAGTGATATACAGGTGTGAAAGCTGAACTGATTAGTAGCACTTCACTGGCTTTGGAGGCCAGCAGAGTGCTCTGTACATTTGTAAATTACTTCAATCTGCTTTATAAATGTGTGATTTAAAAAAACCAAAAAAAAAAACAGTTGTATGGCTATGGTAAGGCCATACCGCTGCTTTATAAATGCCTTGATTAGTAGTACCTGCCGATGTAAAGCTGCACCAGTAGGTATTGACCTGAGATTTATCAATAGCAGGACCAGTGGTGTGAACTATGCACTGACAGCATGTGACATATTACAAACAGCTGTTCTAAACAATAAAAGTGCTAGAGGGATATTTCTCTCAGCATTTCTTACCATATTACTATAGATCATTGGCACAGCTGTAGTGCAAGGCACATCACCAACATTCATCAGTTCAGTCAAATGCAGGCAAGATATTTATTTCAGCTTTGCCATGCAAGTAACATTTTCTTTCTACAATTTGACTTCTTTCACTGCAGTGGCTAACAGACAAATCATTTTAGACAAATTAAAGATTCTTCTTTTAATGGAATAGTGCCTTTTCAGTGAGTATATTGTGTCACTGTCGTCTACACTGTTGTGGACCTCCATAGTGGCTATCTTTTAATTAAGCCTTACGGTCAACAACTGTGCTAAGTGACAGCTGAGATAACATCAATTAATCACATAAATAACCTGTTGTTTTCTGTTGAGGGAGAGGGACGGTAAAGCATAATTACTGTGCAGAATCCTAAGCAGGAAGCAGACCCTCATTATGTAAAGAGAAAACTATACAGCTTAATACTATGGGGGGAATTTATCAAAGCAATTGCGACAGTGTTAGCCTCTTAGATAATTTTTTTAAATGTGCAAATCTGTCTTTTACCATGTGCGCCTGTTTTGACCTGAGCTTGCACTATTTTTCCAGTTGCACGTGTTTTGCCCCTGTTTACATCTGCACTTGTTCTGCGGCTGTCTGAAACTGGAGCATCACCTAACAAAACCATTGCAACTTAAGAAGTCCCCATGACCACTTCTTCAATAAGCGACTGTTAAAGCGGACTGTTAAAGGGAAAAGCCCTGACCCCATAGTTCTCCTAAGGGTAGCGGGAGGGTACAAACTAGCGTCCTCCCGTCACCCAAAGCTCAGTATACCGCGAGCTACAGCTCACGGTATACTGAGACACTGCAGCCGGGACGGATCCCGACATTACTGTCTGGATCCACCCAGCTGCATGATTGAAAGCTGGCTCTGCCTATCTAGAGGCAGAGCCAGCTGTACCCGCCCCCTCCCTTGTCCGTTCCGTCAGTCAGCGATGGAGGATCGGGCAGGGAAGGGGGGAATCCCTGCAGGGAGCCGTGAGTGACAGTCACGACTCTCTGCATGGACAGGATTTAGAAGTGAGCGAGCGACGGTATGTGTTCGCTCACTTCCCGATCTATTGAGCCGACCTGTGACAGTTTCATTGTCACAGGTCGGCTAGAACTATGAGGCTGAGTGATTTTCACTCACCTCATAGCTCTCTTTTAAGCTTTTTGACTGGAGTTACGAGTCTTCTTTCCTGGAGTCTATTTACCCTTTAATTATGAACAACATTACACTAGCAACATAAATCTGGCGCAAAGTGCGTCAAATATATTCTGTGTTCAAACACTCGCAATTGCTATGATAAATTCCCCCCTATATGTACTATTATTTTTAAAACATTAGCACAGTTTGATTATGTTCATTAAGATAATCACATTCACACATTTGCAAAAGCTTGAAAAAAGGCTAAGAATTCCCTCTACGCTAACCAGTTTTTTTTTTGCCATGTGGCCGATCCAAGTACCAATATTAAATTCCTGAAGCAATTCCTATAGATGAACTCCAGGCAATCAGCTAAATACACACTTGAAATACACATATGTGCACTGACTTAATTAAAAAAGCATTTGTAACTCTGTCAACAACCGTTTTTATGATTTATACACCTAGGCCAGAAAGCACAGCCAGGAAAAGTGGCAACAATAGCTGAGGTTAGAAATACAGTGGTGCCATCTTCCTGCATGCAGCCTGATGATACAATAAAGGAGTGCAGTGTAATGGGTAGCCACACATGCATTAACTATTTGCATGCCATATTACCATTGCCATGTGGATAAGGGTTTCTCTGCCAACTTGGGCAATACACTAGGCGTACTGTAGTTCCTTACATGGACCTCCCCAGGGTTCCCGTGACTATCAGGGCAGAAAAACCTCTACTTTATCCTCTAAGGACACCCTTAGAGTGAACCAGCATGGTCTGACCAGGACCCAGGCCCTCCATCCAACCCACTATGCCTACCAACCACAATCCCTTGTTTTTTGTTTTTTTTAGTAGAGAATAATAAGAGTCCACACCAGGCATCTTGAAAGGACAGAAGAAACAAAGTTATACCCAGAGTCCAGACCCAGTATTGGTTAATTAACCCTGATCATGGGTGAAAACACCAATTGACTCAAAGCTTTCAAACGAACCTCTACTGTATGTAACTGAAAAAACAAAAAAAGGTGTGATCAAAGAAGACCAAAAGGCAGTGCATTAAGGATCGGAATGCCGGATTGAGTACAAAAGTATGAAGTTTATTTCAATATTATAAAAGTGTTGGGTCACTAACAAACCACCTACTAGCTATCACCAGATAACCTTGCTGAATAGTCAATTAAAATGGTCAATCAACCAAACACTCATTCAAAGCCAAGCATACTGAGGCCAGCTGGTCAATTAATCTTGTACCGGTACAGCTCAAAATAGGAGCAAAACAGCGCTGGAATATGAATGACTCAAAATGAAACATGTATCAATGGGCTATGGAGAAGTAACAAAAATGTTGATTCCAGCCGCTAATGTCAAACTCATAAAGTCAGAAAATGAAACATAGAGTTGACAGTGGAAAATGTGTTTCATTCTTGAAAGGACATTTACTTGATTAATAAAGAAGATACGTACAAACAGCCATCTTAAGTATTGGCAGCACAACCTCTGAAGATAGTTGCAAACACTTTTTGGTTAGCGATAGAGAGATATGGGAAAGATTAAATCTGCACCTTAGCAGAGGGTTACCGAATATCCCGTCATTCCTCTTTAGGAGGAATGCAACTAGTGTTACTTCCCCTATGTGCCCCCCCCCCCCTTCTACCC
>NW_017306556.1:491329-494999 GCF_000935625.1 Nanorana parkeri
GCAACTAGTGTTACTTCCCCTAGGTCCCCCCCCCCCCTTCTACCCGATAAGACAACTCCCAGCTACATTGTCCTTTTCTTGCAAGGCCCAGCAGAGGGCACCAAAAAAAAACCTCAGCTCCTTGCACACACTGGGGGCTTCCACTTCTTCCCTTGCTTTACAAAGCTCCTCCTCTTTCTTAAATACACTAGTCTCAACACCATGGGCATGCAGCAGTTGCTAGGCAATGCTCTGGATGGACTTCCAGTTAAAGAGTTTTTAACTTCTAACTCACAGGATCTTCTACATCTAGGCTACTGGGGGCATCAAGTAGCAACTTGGGCATGTACGCCGGCATCAGTCCTCCACTCTCTACAGGAGTACCAGCACACTGATAAGTCATGCACCTTGCTCCTTCCTCCTGTCAGCATGTTCCCAGTCTGCATGGGGCAAACCTTAATTGGCCCCTAGTCCTGTCTAAGTGCTGCTGAGCAGGGGTGATAGAAGGTGATATGACAATAGATTTAGGTACTAACGCTGGTTGTATGGAAAAAATGAAAGTCATTGTTTTTTACAGCACACAGAACACAGAACCACATGAAATGCTTTAATTTGCAACAGAAGTGCTTCTTATTTCTGGCACACTTAGAAAGAGTTATTCTTGATTAAGGACAGTGCTTTTTACCTTATATAACAATGAAGGAAACAAAAAAAAACAGCTATGTTGGGTTCATCTAAGGCCAGGTCTATACAAAGGCTTGGTTGATAAAGTTCTCTTTTAGGTTTGGATAGAGTGGGGGAAGCGAGGAACCCCAGTTGGGGTTTTACTGCCATCTGGTATTTTGTTAGATAAATATCCCCCCGCACTTACTGGGGCAGTGACAATCTCTCCAATGGAGCACCAGTTCCAATCCTTCCCCACTCTATTATAGCCTAAAAAAGTTATGTTAATATTTTAAGGATGAGTGCAGATTTAAATGCTCTTTGCACTGCCAGTTATGTCTAAATAACAAAAACTAATGGTCATACATGTACTGATAAAATCATTTCATATAACAATTGTTTAGATGAAAGAATTGTACCTTCCAGAAATGAATTGTAATAAACAATAATTTGTATTTACAATCATTTTGATACAAATGGGACAATTCCTTCTGGTGGAAAATACAGTTAAAGGAATCAAATCAATCTTTTTTTATATAATCAGTTTTCAGCAAATGATTATTCCATATGATCTGAGCAATCACTTGTTTGCTCTAAAGCAGGGGTAGGCAACTTTGGCTTTCGAGCTGTGCTAAAACTCCCAGAGGCAGATGCATGATGGGATTTGTAATTTCACCACAGCTGGAGTGCCAAGGTGGCTTATCTCAGCTCTATGTGTATGTCATGCAAAGGAGAATTTACCTTTAGAGTGCTCTGGGCTGAATAGTGCACCTTAAAGGCTCATGGAGACAGGCATTAAAAATGGTGTGTTTAGAACCGTACAGCATTTCCTTTTTCACATATCTGAACACAGGATTATTGTATACTATGGGCGCATACACTCATCATCTTTGTGCTCAGTAATCTTGTACTGTCCTGACCATCCTATCTGAAAAGTGTAAATGTCCTATGACTGTAACCTACAGTTTGAGCCTTATATGGATTAAGCAGGTGGCACATGGAGCACCTCCTGAGCTGTGCAAATAGGTTAGATCCATGGGCGGGCAGACAGACAGATAACTGCTTAACATTTAATTTATCCCTATCAATTAGATTCAGAGGCTGTGTCCATTTTTTCATTATGTATTTCAAGTGGACAATGGCTGAAAGATCAATGTTAAGCTAGGGTTCATATAAGAGCTTTACATGCCAACACTTTTATCCCTGAGGTCCTGCCAGATGAGGATCTTCTCCCAAGAACCACTGCATATCTGACAGCATCAGAACACTTGCCATTGACTTCACAAGAAAATGATGTTGCGATATTCATGCTGTGATTTTCAATTAAGAAAGTCACTGGCATGAAAAGCTCTTGTCTGACCTAATCCTTTGTCAATCAACCTCATTATGTTAAGGTTTGCAGCTCAGCTCTAATTAACTTAAACTTCTCATGAATTTTTTTGTAAAAAAAGGTAGAATTGTTTTTTAAAGACCAGGACTGCATTTTTGGTAATATATTTTAACTTGCAGTCACAGCTGAGAAAGTATAAGATTTCAAAGGAATGGCATATATTTTTATGTATGGCTTGGGTTGGAGGCAACACAGAAAATACAACTGCAGATGATTTTAGGATAGCAACAACGTAGTCAGTGTATCCTTTCCACTACTCCTTGTAAAATTTCATAGAAGCTATAAAACTTAATAGCTACTCTGTGCTGTTTTAACTGAGCAATTTAATAGGCAGGAATGTAAGAAGAAGGTGTGAAAGTATTAATTGATTTTCCATAAATGTTGCTCTTTTCAGGGTTTGCCTTGGCTCAGATGACCAACACTTTTGCTATATGAGTAATGGGAATCTACATTACATGCCTTTACCATAAAGAAAGCATAAAGCTTTATTACTAGAACTTGTAATATTGATGAATATTTACTCAATTACACAGTTCCTAATAAATATACTACATAAAAGCAAAATAAACAAAAACAAAAAAAGTTTGCATACCAATAGTGCAATACAAATCATCAAACAGAAAGATTTAAGGGTAGAAACAAGGAAAGAGTTCATAAGTACTAATTAGGAAAAACTAAAGGTTAAAGTGACATTAAAGGATAAAAAATGTTTCCCTCCCCCCAATGTTAGTGTCAGCACTTACCTTAAATCAGGGCTTAAATGTTCAAGTCCTAAGCTACTAGCCAGGCCTTAAAAGTTACTCGCCACCAGTTGCCCCACCTAACCCCTACCCTGCCCCGGCCTTAACTCCGCCAGGTCAGCGGTGTGACGCAGAGTACAAAGATCAGTAACAACGCACAGTACAGAAGTCAGTGGTGCAATGCAGAATACAGAGGCCAGCTGTGTGACACACAGTATGCCGGTCAGCAATGTGACGCGCAGTGCAGAGGTCAGCAATGTGACACGCAATGCAGAGGTCAGCAATGTGACACGCAATGCAGAGGTCAGCAATGTGACGCGCAGTGCAGAGGTCAGCAATGTGACGCACAGTACAGAGGTCAGCAATGTGACGCACAGTACAGAGGTCAGGGTGTGACGGACAGTACAGAGGTCAGGGTGTGACGCACAGTACAGAGGTCAGGGTGTGACTCACAGTACAGAGGTCAGGGTGTGACGCACAGTACAGAGGTCAGTACACAGTACAGAGGTCAGCGGTCAGAATGTAACGCAGTGCAGAGGTCACAAAGAAAGTACAGGGACTTACAGTTGCTTTGACCTCTTCTTCTCCTGGTGATGGTGGGGGAGCAGCGAGGTTTCCTACACGTCCAGCCGGCTTTCTCTCCTGCGCAGCAGAAGCCATCCAACTGCAGTTCGGCAGTCTTCCTCTCCCACCAATGGCAGCTGAGGTGGGCGGAGGAAACTGCTATGGCCGCCAAGGAGCACAATTGAAGTGGGCACAGACGATGGCAGTCAAGCTTCTTGTTCTCTTCTCCCCGCCACTGCAGTCTTAAAGTCAGAGCAGTCTTAAAGAGGCCCCCCTCCCAGTCCACATCTTTTGGACGTTATTAATCTGAGTTGCCCCACTCAGTATGCCCCTC